>NC_080689.1:8822322-9122322 GCF_030445035.2 Dasypus novemcinctus
AAATCATTCGTATGATTTCATTTGCCTGGGCCAGTGACTGGTCTAGAAGTGGCCATGTGGTAGTTCTGAAAAATGTGAAACAAACAGAAGTCTGCTGGGAGGAGTGTCTGGGAAAACTGTTGCTTATACAAACAGACACATTTCAACTGGTACAACCCTCTTGTCCATTTGCCCTACCTTTTTTTGTTGTTGTTTTTTTCCCTGCCCGGAAAGGACACAATGCTTAGAGACATAAGAGCACCATGAGGATAAAAACTCATTCACTAAGGATGTCAGGGCAGAGAAGCAGAACTAACCTGCATCTGTGATGGCAATGAAAGCTGCATCACCCCAGGCCTGCCAACCCCCAGATTTCTCAAGAAAATAAATCCCGATTATTTTAAGCCATTGTAGTGGGGAATACTGCAGGTGAATGTATTCCTAACTGATTAAGACTCATTCACAGGCTTAGGTTATGGCAAAACATTAACACTATCACTGTAAAATCAAAAACAGAATTCCACGGCCACTTCCTACATTAACCAAGTGACTTCTGAATCAGTGTGATATATACAGAGGCACCTGGCCCCACCAACTGGACATGTGCTTGAAGTAACTCTACATAGACTTACACTGAGCCCTCAAGTACCTCCTCAGTGGCCTCACCTCCTGACTGAGGTTACAGGTTAAGTTTCTGGCAGAAAATCATAAAGTATTCCTATGAAAGCTGAGATTAAACTCGTGAACTTTACCTCCTAGTCTGATAACCTAACCCAACGTGGAATTGAATCACCCAGCACGGAGCCATGAATATGAAGATTCAAAATCGTACAGTACCAGTACATTTAAGGAAAACTGAACAACAGGCATTGCCCTCTTGCTATGAAGTTGTTTATCCAAGGACCTGCCATATGCCAGGCTCTGGTCTAGGAAAAGAAGATGCTTTAAATCACTGGCACTGCATGCAAGAAGCTCACACTCCAGTATTTACTTTTTATCTGACAAATATTATTGAACATCTGTTGTGTGCCTGGCCCTGTTCTGGGCAGTGAACAAGCTGGACAAAATTCCTGCCCTTGTGGAGTATGCCTTCTAATTGTGTGCGTGTAGTGGTAGGTTGAGGAAAGAAGGGGGCAGAGAGAAAATAAGCAAGAAAACAAAAGAGTAATATAATTTCAGAAGTGCTATGAAGAAAATCAATCTATGCTAGAATGACCAGGGGAGGCCTCTTCATGGAGAAAATATGTGAGACTTGAATGATGAAAAGAAGTGAGAGCCAGTCAAGGTGAATGGGACGAATGTTCCAGGTGGAGGAAAGAGCAAGTACAATGCCCCGGGGAATGAGCCTGGCAGGGGTGAGGTCGATGGGGAAGCCAGCGTGGCTGGAGCACCCAGAGTGGGAAGGACAGAACAGGGGTGGGAGGGGGCAGGGAGAGAGGCAGGGGCCCCACCGCCTCTCAGACTGTGGGGTGCATGGGGGTGTGACTGTGAAGTTCTCACAGTCACTGGATGGAAGTCACTGGATGGTATTCAGCAAAGCATGCCGTGGTTCGGACTCATTTACGAAACCTGAGTCTGCCTACCTGGGGGAAACAAATTGTCAGGGGCTATGAGAAAAGCAGAGAGATTGTTCTGTATGCGTGCACAAGCCACATGACTGTCTCATGAGCGAATGTCAGCTTACCTGCATTCAGAATGAAGACAGAGAAACAGATGAAGGCTGTGATATAAAAGCCACCCTCTAATTCAGTAAGATATCCACCAACCACGGGGCCTAAGGTGAAGCCCATGCTGGATGCCGTGTTGAACTGCCCGATGACCAGTGGCCGTTCCTTCTCTGCAACCACATCAGAGAGCAGAGCCCTTGAGATCGAAAGCGTGTGTTTAAAAATACCTGTAAGGGGACAAATAAACATGTTCTGTTCACCTTTTCCAGACCAAGTGTCTCGCTTTTGATCCCGCACTTAACCCCTGATGGACTTCTGACCTGCACCTCCTTTCAGCTTCTCAGGTGTGCCCATTCTGTTCCACCCAGGCTGGCACCTGGTCTCTGTCAGGCATCATGACCCTGCGACCAAGCTCCCGAGCCCTCGGCTTCCCGCTGCTCCAAGACTTCCCACACCCCAGCGCCCTCTGTCATCCCACTGCAAGTCATGGTTATTTCCATAAGCAGATTTATTATCATAACTAATCCATTCTGTATTCAGTCACTCATTCAAAAACTATTTACTGCAAGCCTACTCTATGTCCAGCTCTGATCTTGACTCTGCGGGGGCAGCGGGTGGGCAGCAGGGGCCTGGGCTCTGCTGTGACCAGCTCTGTAGCTTCGACAAGTCAGCAGAGTGCCTGGCAGATGCTAAGTGCTCAGTCAACTGCAGGTGCTATGGTATTATTATTTTAGTTGCTGTTGGCATTATACTCTTAAAGGAAGCTCTAACCAAAGGGCAATGATAAGCAGAGGCAGCCATGTGTAAAAACCATATTATATGTTGCAACAAAAATTTGAGTGGCCACACACACACAGAGGCAAGAACTCACCCACAGAGACTCTAGCCAGGGCAAAGAGGAACACATTGGTGGATACGCCAAGGATGAGGTAGCCCAGCGCACTGAGCAGAATGCACGCCAGCAAGGAAGACCGTCTGCCAACCACATCACTCCAGCAGCCCTGCAGAAAGCAAGAAGCGGAGAAAGCTCTCTGACTTGCTGTAAAATCCCCACCATTGGGAAAATGCACACAGAAAGTCACCCAGTGGAAAATGGCAGGTAATTTGGGATGAGTTCAGTCATGCCATTTGCAAGAGTAAGTACGTTATTTTCTCTGGTCTTCCTACACGGTTAGTGGGAAAATACAACACAGTTTTCTTGGGCCAGAAAAATCAATGGTGAGATGCCAAAAAAAGCACCTGTGATGATCTGGGAACTAAAAATGGCTGGAGAGATGGTGACTTGTAATTTATAAAGCCTCATTTCTGTCTTCATTCTCTCCGTTCAATTTGTCAAAAAATATAAATAATACTGTAAGCATCTTCATAGAAAAACCTCTGCAAACATCCTGGAATATTTCCTTAGAATAAAAGGGCATGTGTATTTTGGGATTTTTGACATATACTGACAAAGTACTTTCCAGAGAGCTCCATCATTCACCAACAGTGTAGCTACCAGAGTCTTTGTTTCCCCGTATTCCAACCATTTTTATTGTGTTAATTTACATTTTTATTTCTTTCCGATGAGATGAAATGTTTTTTCTTTTTGGCATTGTGCACTGGCCATTTGCACTTTCTGTTGAGAGAAGCAAGCCACAGTGTGCCTGCAGGTTACAGTTCCCATGTCCGAAGCCTCAGAGTCCTGCCAAGCACAGAGTCCCTTCTGAAATTGTTCTTTTTGCAAGTAAAGAGGCTTGGTCACGCCACAGAATTGGCCCAGGATAAAATAAAATGTGTCTAGCGGGGAACAATCTGATGGTGTAGACAGGATGAGCCCCTAGAGCCTCTTTCTAGAAAAGTGTGATTGTAGGGGACACAAGAGACAACTTGGGGAGCAGAAGCTGAGAGGCACAGGAAGGAAGAAACTAAGCAGAAGCAGGTGAGGAAGAAGGAACGGAGCAAGGCAGCGGAGCGCCCCACGGAGACACAACATTCCCCAAGGAGGGCCCACGAATATGTTGTGGGATGAGGAGCAGCCAAGTGAGCAGAGCTCCCGGCCGCCCTTCAGCTTCCTTCTCAATTCTTCTTTGCTTATGCTCTCGGTACCCTACTGCGACACGCACGGCTCAGAGCAAGCCCCCTCGCGGGCTGAACATCCTGGCCTGTAAAGGTGCATCAGAAGTTAGTGGGTGAGGCTTCGGAGAAAGTTCTTTACTGGCATGGGAGGTGGTGGCAAACTCAGCCTTCTGCTCCTCTTCCTTCTCGTCGTCCTGCTTAGAACACTCCCACAGTGCTGGAGGGGGAGCAGCCGTGGAGCTGAGGACAGCTGAGCAAATTGCCAGCGGGAGCCTGGTCCCTGGTGGCACCAGATTCATGGACAGCCCCGGGCAGCTGGCCCGTGGTCCATTTTGCCTCTCCTCTTAGAGCTCGGCCAGGCGTTCCGGGACTCACGGGCGGACACAAGCCTAACCGATGTGCCCACTTCCGCCGGAGGCTCTCCAATGACCGTGCTGTACACTGAGGGTCTAGGTGAGGCTTTGCTTGAAAAAGAAGTGTGACTGCTTTAAGATAAAAATTGGGAAACACTATAACAACAACAGGGCATTGTCTGAGAAGGGTCAAGAACAAGGTCCCCAGTGCTGTGTGATGCTCCCAACGACCCCAGTTCCTGAGCAACGACCCTAGTTCCTGAGCAACGTGCTAGTCTCCCTCTGGCCTGGCTGGGAGGCAGAGGGGACTGCTTCCTGCTTGCCTCCTTCCTTAGTTACAGTCGGTAGCTCATCTCTGCCCTCTCAAATTAACCCAGTAACCCTAGTTGGTCTTGCTTTCTTGCCAAAAGCCAACTGTTCATGCCCTGTCCCCATTTTTATTGGGATATTTACCTTTTTTCTCAAGGACCTAAACAATCTCTTATAAGGGCATAAAATATTATAAAATTCCTTTATAAAACATTTTGGGGTTAAGTCCTCTAACATACCACCACCCATCCTTTCTCGGCCTTCTGGCTAAGATGAAGTATAGTCAGTCTCTGTTCTTATCAGTTTAATAAAATACCACCAGCCTCTACAAATGTCACCAGTCTCTTCCCCCACCTTTCTTGTCAATGGATTTTAGACATTTCTGACACTCTCTTGATCTGGAGAAGGGGTCCCTGGCCTCCTTTTGTTGAAGAACACCACTAGACATTAGGTTAGTGCAAAAGCAATTGTGATTTTGCATTGTTGAAATTTGCCATGTGATATTGGCATACATTCTTAAATAAATGTGGTTATGTTATACATCATTTTAATGTGCGTTTCTTGCTTCATGTTTTTTGCTAATGACTTATTGCAATTTATTTTATATTTATTTTAGACTATTGGAATGCTGTTAGACAAAAAGCAAATTTGAGTGATTTTCTTATTTGAATTCAAAATGGGTCATAAAGCAGCAGAGACAACTTGCAACATCAATAATGCATTTGGCCCAGGAACTGCTAATGAATGTATAGTGCAGTGGTGGTTCAAGAAGTTTTGCAAAGGAGACGAGAGCCTTGAAGATGAGGAGCATAGTGGCCGGCCATCAGAAGTTGACAACAACAAACTGAGAGCCATCATCAGAGCTGATCCCTTAAACTATATGAGAAGTTGCTGAAGAACTCAACGTCAACCATTCTATAGTCATTTGGCATTTGAAGCAAATTGGAAAGGTGAAAAAGCTCGATAAGTGGGTGCCTCATGAGCTGACCAAAAATTTTTAAAAATCATCATTTTGAAGTGTTGTCTTCTCTAATTCTATGCAACAACAAACCATTTCTCAATCGGATTGTGACATGTGACAAAAAGTGGATTTTACATGACAACCGGTAACTACCACCTCAGTGGTTGGACTGAGGAGAAGCTCCAAGGCACTTCCCGGAACCAAACTTGAATCAGAAAAAGGTCATGGTTACTGTTTGGTGGTTCAACTGCCAGTCTGATCCACTACAGCTTTCTGAATCCAGGCGAAACCACTGCATCTGAGAAGTATGCTCAGCAAATCGATGAGATGCACTGAATGCCTACAGCTGGCATTGGTCAACAGAAAGGGCCCAATCTTCTCCATGACAATGCCTGACCGCACATTGCACAACCAATGCTTCAAAAGTTGAACAAATGGGGCTACGAAATTTTGCCTCATTCACCATATTCACCTGACCTCTTGCCAACCAACTACCCCTTCTTCAAGCATCTCAACAACTTTTTGCAGGGAAAACATTCCATAACCAGCAAGGTGCGGTAAATGCTTTCCAAGAGTTTGTCAAATCCTGAAGCGTGGATTTTTAAGCTATAGGGATAAACAAACTTATTTCTCATTGGCAAAAATGTGTCGATTGTAATGGTTTCTATTTTGATTAAAAATGATGTGTTTGAGCCTAGTTATAATGATTTAATATTCGTGGTCCAAAACCATAATTCCTCTTGCACCAACCTAATAGAAGTTAAACACTGGGCTCTGGGACAGGTTGCCTGCATTCAATTCTGAATTCTCATTCTCCACACCCTGGCTTCAGACATATATATCACTTAACCCATAAGTCCTTCAATTTCTCTACTTATAAAAATAGGAATAAAAATAGTACCTGGTTCAGGGGTTTCTTCCTTCCCTCACTCCCCAACACTTACTAGGTGCTTTACATAAAATAAATCTTTAAAGACTAACAACCACTCTCTGGGGCCAGAATTATAAGAATTAAAGTGCATAGGATCGAATGTGGTTCAAGTAATTGAGTGCCCACCTCCCACATGGGAGATCCCAGTGCCTCCAAAAGAAAAAACAGACAATGAGCAGACAATGAGCAAAAAACAATGAGCAAAGACAGTGAGCAGGGACACAGATGTAGCTCAAGTAATAGGACATCCACCTACCATATGGGAATGCCCATGTGAGTGCCTGTGTGGCAAGCCGAGTGCCTCTGCAGTGAGCTCAGTGCCTGCATGGCGAGCTGAGTGCCTGCGTGGTGAGCCAGGTGTCCATGTGAGTGTCCACGCAGTGAGCCAGTGCCCACGCAAGTGAGTCAAACAGCAAGATGATGATGCAACAAAAAAGAGTCAAAGGGGGGAGTCAAAGTGAAGCACAGCAGAGACCAGGAACTGAGGTGGTACAATTGACAGGGAAACTCTCTCCACATTAGAAGTCCCCAGGATCGAATCCCAGTGAATCCTAGAGGAGAATGATGAGAAGACAAAAAGGATACAGAAGATCGCATAGCGAATGGACATGGATGGCAAAAACAGCAGGGTGGGGGAGAGGAAGGGGAAGAAAATAAATAAAATGATCTAAATCATGAGTTTAAAAAAAACTGAGCACACAAGAGTGCAAATAACAAGCAAACAGATGAGGGAGCCATTTGGGAGGGTCAAGGAGTTGTAAATAATTTTTTAAAAAGTGCATATAGAGCAGGGTCTGACACATAAGCACTTAATAAATGCTAGTGAAATTTATTAAAATATATACTACTGTAAAAATATTAGTCAAATCTAACATGACATCTTTTCTTCATAAAGATTTGTTCTTAAAATATGTTCTTAAAAGAATGAAAATATGTACTTATAAAAGTATTGATGAAAAAGGAAATTTTAATACTTCTTGGAGCAGTTTGATATTGGTTATGGATTCCAAAAATAGATGTTGGATTATATTTGTAAACTGGTTTGTTCCTCTGGGCATTCTTAGATTATATTGGATTCAGAGATTTCACTTTTATTTTATTAAATAATAACTGTGGCTTTGATTGGGCCACATCAGTAGGAAATTGAATCCCCACCTGTTGCGAGTTTTGAGCTGGAGTCCAGGAAGTAAGCACACAGAGGAGCAGAGCAACTGAGCTGCGAGAGAATCAAGCCCAGGAGAAAGAGACAGCCGGGTGCCTGATAGTCTACAGCTGGCCTTGTGGAGACAGCAAGCAGCCAAGCTCAGAGAGGAACCCAGGAAGCCTGAACCCTGGCAGATGGGGGCAGCCATCTTGCTCCAACACATGGCAACAGACTTTGGTGAGGGAAGTAACTTTACACTTTATGGCCTTGTAACTGTAAGCTTCTACCCCAAATAAATACCCTTTATAAAAGCCAACAGATTTCTGGTATTTTGCATCAGCACTCCATTAGCTGAGTATAACATTTCTCTATTGGAAGGATTTCTAAAGGAAAGTTCTCATATAGCTATAAGATATATGAAAGGTGCTTTGTAAGCACAAATAATAAAACAAAGGCTCAATTTCAAAGAAGGTAGGGCACAGCTGGCAAGAATGATTCGTATTCAATAAAATGCTAAATGCCAGGTGCACTGGTGAGTGCTGGCAATAAAAAAATAAATAACACCTGGCTTTTATTCTCAAGGAGGTCAGAGTCCAGTAGGAGAGAAGCATTTCAACAGCAAAAATGCATTGTGACTTAATTGCTCTAATACACAGACACATCAAGTATTTGGGCAGTGAGTTTCTAAATAAAGATAAGGCATTTACTGACATGTAACTCAAATTCTTCTCTCAAAAGAAAGTGAAACACAACAGCATGTCCTACAAGCAAGTTCATTACTCTCCTGTATAATCTGGTACTCTAATTATGTGTTTATCTTTTTAGATTATCAAAGCAGTGGAAAATGACGTTGAGGAAACAAAGAATATGGACTTAGAGTCTGGATATGTAGATTAGGGGGCTTGATCACGTTAAATTCCATGCATCTTAATTTCCTCCTATTTAAAATGGAGATGGCAAACTACTTTGCCAGGTTACAGTAAAGATCAAATAAGAATAATATTATTACTGTTATTATACAGTTAATACAAAACATTTTAAAACTAAATGAGGGAGTAGCTATTTACTTATTTAAGAATTCATTATGGAATCTTTTTGGGGATCTCTCCTTGTACATTTAAAATATGAGTGAAATTTTAAAATATATATATATATTTTACCAACAACTCTTGGGAAACCCAAGTATGACCCATCTTGCTCACTAAATGTGAGACTGCCAGGCGAGATATTTCGACCTAGCTCATTAGATAGAGATCAATCAGTATGGCTGAATCGACGGCTCCACTGAACTGACTGAACGACGGGACACTGTGATGTTCTTAGGTCTCATGACCAAAGTGTCCGGAGTAGAGGGTATGACAGATGGAGAAGGGGCAGAACAATTAAGAATTTTAATTTCAAACAATTGAGGGATTTGGAGAGGGGCAAGATCAGCTCTGCATCTTCCAACAGCTGACATTGTCTAACCAACCATTCCAAATGGCTTCTTCTGTATAGACACTAAATTTTTATAATTAACTAAGTATATAGTTTATAATGCACATCTTCAAATAGAATCCTAGAAGTCTGAAGGGATTTCACGATTTCCCATGAATTAGAACAAACAATTAGAAAGACATTAACTGTGTAAGCTCTTTTCTCTTGGTGAAAATTTTGTAAGGCATTGTAGAAAGAATAATTTTGTAAGTCATTGTAATAAAAAAAAAAGTGGGTCCTAGTCCCACATCTATAACTAATGTGCTCCACTCAGATAAAGCCATTCAGCCCTTTAGATCTACTTCTTATATGTCAAATTAGTAGGATTGATAAAGGAAGGATTCTTCTTGATCTAACAATACATTCTAATCATTTTCACATCTACTTTTTAGGAAAGCCCCCACTTTTACTACAGCAATGACTGATAACCCTCAGAGGGATACGACTATATACCAAATACACATTGCCAAATGAAAGATAACTTACCACCAATGTGCTAGAAAAGAGTTGCAAAATGCCAAAGGAGGAGCCTGCAAAAAACATCAATAACGTAAATACTGTCAGCTACACCCATAAAAGAAATGGACTGATGTGGCAGCAATTACCTAGAAAGTAATGGGAAAACAGGAAAAGACCATATTTTAAAAAAGAAATTGCTATACATCTATTTTCTTTTTGGCAGCTGGACAAGCATAAGTGATATGATTTTTAATAAGAGGTCCTCAAAATAAAACTCAGGGTACAAAGAGAAAAAAAGGCAAGGGTCAACCTTAGGGACCTGAGAGTTAGCCCTTCTCCCACTATGTAAGAATTGTAAAGCTCTGATTTATAAGACTGCAAGGGAAATACTCAAATACTAGGTGAAGCAGAAATATGAATCTTGGAAAAATTCTTCTATACCTTAAAATGTTTAACATTATCTCATGTATCTTTAACATTTTACAATTTTATAAAATGGGTACAAAGAACTTAAAAGTTTGACTGGATGCTTTTACCTCCTTTTTATCATGTAGCATGTCCCTTCTGTCATTCATAAAAACCTTCTTGCTGTTGGGTGGTCCCATATAATTCCAAGAACACTTCTTGAGGGAAGTCAAAAATCATGGCACAGACCTGGCCTTACAAATACCATGTGGAAAACTACCCAAACATTTGCTTATCTGGTTTGTGAGAGAGGCAAGCATTACTGGTCTTATCAATTTCTCATAATTATCATATTCTCTGTATTAGTATTTTTTACCCATGCTCTGCTATTCTTGCATCTCACATAAGTCATTAACTTCCTGATGGAATTTTTATGCTGCACAGGTAGAGAAACCCTACAACCCTCTAAGATGTGTTGTTGGTGGTAGAAGCTTCCAGCTGATTTGCTAAGGCCCACCCAACCCCCTTCCCTCAAGGTGTGATTTCTGTAGATTATGTTTTTCTGATTTTTCACCTTAGATTTCAGTCTAAGCCATCCTCCAGCCAGCACCTTGGAGGGATAACACTCAAACCCTTAAACTGCTCTGAACTAAACGAGTCTAGATGAATCACATCAACCCAAGAGTGATATTTTTTAAAATTCTGGAAATTCATTCTATCCCACTTCCCATTTACCTTTGAAAAATAATTAGCTGTGAGACTGATTTGTTTTCAGACACTTACTTAGTTCAGTGGATATAAAATTCAGGGCTCTGAAAATAAGCACTACTAACCACTCACCTATTATTCCAGCAACTGTTGGGCTTGCTCCAAGAGCCTTGGCATGAAGGCTTAATAAAGGAACAACCATGCTTACACCAAATAAATCCTAAAGGAAAACAAAAGTATCTGTTAACTCAAATTAGAAATTGAAGCATAAAGGTTTTCAAACCAGTGATCCTCAAATTATAAACTTACTTTAAAAATAAAACCAATATCTAGAATTGTGAGCAAATAAGAAATCATAATTATATTCTACATTATGCCTCTCTAAGTTATCAAGGAATCTAAATACAGTATATTATAACAACAGTTGCCACTTGTAACTGCCTGGGTTACCTTGATCTAGAATCCATTTTGATTTTAGCTTTTTTTTAGTGATACTTAGTGTTCATGAAGGATGTGTTACAGAAGCTCTCAACAAAAAAACAACACACACCCATATTTTCTAAGGGTGATGAAATATAAAAGGAGATAGGGACTATGCATATTTGTTGATGAAAGAGCACTTCTCTTATGACTTTCCTCCTGGAGGTATGTAAGGTGACAAAGGTCTTAGAATCCGTGGCTTATAGACTTACAAGATAATACCTGAGAACACAGCAGGTGGGAGAGAGAAGGCTGCAGCACTCAGGGAAGGCCAGTGTCTTGCAGCTGAATTACAGAAAGTGCATGGACTTTGGGGTCAGAGATGCAGTTTCCAATTCTGGTTCAATCACTTACAAGCATGGGTCCTTGGAAAGTTATTTAATGTTCCCAACCTGCAGCACTGTCATCTGTAAAAAGTGGGAATAATAATACCTGCCTGGTTGAAATATGAGAGCATGAAATGACATAATGGTTGAGAAAGGTCTGACACATAACGAAGCTCAAACAAATTTTCTCTTTCTCTTTTCTTCAAAGGATAAGTACTGATCCCTTTTGCTAGGTCATCTGAGTTAACAGAAAGACTTAATTTTTCCTGTAAGTTTCATGCTCATTCTTACTTCACCTGGTTACCTGATACAACTGGTTTAGGGGGAGAAAATGCATTTACACACACAAACTTGTTTTTATACTCAATGTGAGTTCCTTTTATAATTCTTGTTAGCTTGAAGGAAAGAACATGAGCCAAAAATATATTTTCTTTGGATCCAGAGTGACTCTTTTTACTCTCCCCTCAACCAGTAGCTGCACATTCACCTAATTACAGAAACATGAATTTCCAAAAATACTTTTTTAAGGAGGTATGGCCATTGAACCCAGGTCCTTGCACATGGGAAGCAGGCACTCAACCATGGAGCTACATCCACTCCCCAAGGAGAGTTGGTTTTTTCATTTGCTTGTTTGTTTTTAGGAGGTACCAAGGATTGAACCTGGGACCTTGTACATGGGAAGCAGGTGCTCAACCACTTGAGCTACATCTGCTCCCTCCAAATATACTGTATTTATTTATTTATCCTTCCCTTACCCGAGATGGTTTGCTTGTCTGTCTGCTCACTGTCTGCTTGCCTTCTCCAGGAGGTACCAGGATCCAATCCCAGGACCTCCCACATGAGAGGTGAGTCTGCTACAATGGGTTGCACCTGCCGCTGCTGGTTGTGGCAGGGGTAGAGTTTCACTCTGTTGCTTTGGGAGGTAGCATCTGCTCATTTTCTTTAGGAAGCATCAGGACCCAAACCTGGGACCTCCCACATGGTAGGCAGGTGCCCAAGTGGCTGAGACACAGCTGCTTTCCCAATATATATATATATATATATATACACTTAAAAAAAAATTTGTCTCCCCACCCCCCCAACAGTTGTCTGCTCTCTGTGTCCTTTTGCTGTGTGTTGCTGTGCTTGTATTCTTGTTAGCGGCACCAGGAATCCATGTTTCTTTTTGTTGCATCATTTTTGCTGCATCAGCTCTCCGTGTGTGCAGCACCACTCCCGGGCAGGCTGAACTTTTTTCGCACAGGGTGGCTCTCCTTATGGGGCGCACTCCTTGCGCATGGGGCTCCCCTATACAGCGGACACCCCTGAGTGACAGGGCACTCCTTGCACGCACCAGCTCTGTGCGTGGGCCAGCTCCACACAGGTCACACAGGGTTTGAACCCTGGACTTCCCATGTGGTAGGCGGACGCTCTATCAGTTGAGCTAAATCTGCTTCCCCCAAATATATTTTTAAGTGGCCCTTTTCCACAATGACATCTTCAGATGGCCACATCTCTAATACCCAGGGATCTTGACAGCTAATAAATATACACCAGAACTATTGTTTATTATTTCTATTTTAACATTATTTAGAATTTCTTTTGGGCTTGAGCTAATTTCTCTTGGGCTTTACTGTCAGCTTTGTCCATTGCCTTATTGATGTCTATGCCATTCAAAAGATTCACAGTACATCAGCCACTTACTGAGTCTTATGGATCTTTTAGAAAAGAAAACTCAATTGTCCAACAAGAAGTTGTTTTCAAAAAATAATTCCCAGGACCGCCTGTCATTTAATATTCAAATATTATTCTAAAAAATGATGGGAGAAAGTTATGTAGCAGGTTGCCATCTATGGAAAACAAAATATGAAAATACAGATTGAGAAGCAAAGTTATTGGTCTTAGTTAGCACTTTGTGAGTATGAAAAATATGATCTTTTTTCCAGCAGGCTGGCTGTTGGCTCTTTTCTGTCATGAGAGTTCTGTGTTAAAATTGTCTTAAAAGGGAAACCCCTTTCTTCTTCTGAATGTACAGCTTCTCCAAAACTGCCATCTTCGAGTGCTCTTCAAATTTTGCAACTGGTAATGCACTTGAAACTATTTATAAGGTAATCAGGTCAAAGAAAGTCCATTTAAACTTTCAAACCAACATCTGTACCTTCCAGTGGAAACTGATGAATAAATAAAGGTTCAGAACCCTTTCCTCAGTAGGAATCCAAATATTTCCTCATCATTGGACTAACCCAATACAAATGAATCACTGCCTGAAATGGAATGCAAATCTCACCAGTATCTGGAGGAAAGACTGAAATCATGGACCTTAGCACCAAAAGAGGTCTAAAGGATCATCTCAGAACAAATTAAAGTCAGAAGTAGAGATAAGAGCTGAAACCACCAGAATATTTTGGCAAATGAATTCTTTAATCTTATTCCTTCTTCCCTCAACTGGAAGTACATGGATGACACACAAGTCCCTTTCCAAGCTGGCAGGACCACCCAAACCCACTGGTTTTGAATTCTGGGTGCCTGGAAGAGGCAACTACAATCTGAGACTAAACTAAGAGAAAGAGATGAAAGGAATGTAGGTCTGAAGTAGTGACAAAGTTCTAAATTCAAAGGCATTGTGCCTGGGGTTGGAAAGGGCCAGGGTGCTACCTGGTGGCAGAAAAATTACCTCTAAGCTGGCGTCTGCCTTCTCAGAGCGGAGTGTCTCATGGTCTCGGGTTCACAGGCATTTGGTGAACAGTTTCATTATGGTCTTAAGAACCATTCAACATAGAACCTTGACAGACTTTTTTTTTTAAATTTCTTTGTCTTTTTTTTTAATGTTACATTAAAAAAATATGAGGTCCCCATATACCACCCACACCCCTCACCCCACTCCTCCCCTAAGAACAACTAACAACCTCCTCCGTCATCATGGGACATTCATTGCACTTGGTGAATACATCTCTGAGCACTGCTGCACCTCATGGTCAATGGTCCACATTACAGTTTACACTCTCCCCCAGTTCACCCAGTGAGCCATGGGGGGACATACAATGTCCAGTAACTGTTCCTACAGTACCATACAGGACAACTCCAAGTCCTGAAAATGCCCCCACATCACATCTCTTCTTCCCACTCCCTGCCCTCAGCAGCTACCAGGGCCACTGTCTCCATCTCAGTGCTACATTTACTTCCATTACTAATCACAATAGTTCCAGAATAGAATATCAGTAAGTCCACTCTAATCCATACTCTATTCCTCCGTTCTGTGGACACTGGGATGGTTGAAAACGTACCACTTTAGGAGGGTTTGCCCGGGGCGGGGAGAGACCTGCCTCTCTGCTCTTCTCCTAGCTGAGCACCTGCACAGTCCTAACTCTGTGAGGCATCGGGCAGGGAGAAGTAGTGGTTTGGGGCTGCATCTGAGCAGAAAACAATACTTCTCTTTGCCAGGGCTCATTGGCAAACTGTCTCCAGAGCCCCAGGAGGCAGGGAGGCAGCCTTTTCCCACGGACAGCTTCACCTGATTAGCTCCTCCTGCCCTCAAGATATGGTCTCAGGACCAGCAAAGGGGAAACGCTACTGGGTCCTCGGTCCAACTCTCTTCTCACTTGGAGTAGCTCAGAAAGGGCAAATGAACCAAGCCTCGACTTGGAAAGGAAGGGACGGAGGTGGCTTTACGGTTTCCCAAGATAATGGCCCAGGAACAATAAAGGTATGACTAGATGAAGGAATGAATGACTGACTCTCAAATATGCTGTTTTCTAGGCCTTTCATTCGACACAGGAAATTACCACACGCAAACCATGATGAAACCAAACCTGGGTTGTGCAATGTAAAAACAGTTTACAGAATGGCAGATTTGTATGAGTCACCATGGTTTGCATTTTTAAGCATTCACCTGAACCCGGAATCCTATGGAAAATGTGTCTAATTTGGGACAAAGGCCACTCCCTTACCTGGCCTGGCGGAAAGGCCCGTGTGTCCCTACCGCCCTAGCAGCCCCCGCTGCGCGGGGCTTTTCCAAGCTCCGCCTGCTCCTGCCTGCTCTCAGCTCCGCCGGGGCTGCACCTGCCGCAGCATCTAATACCTGGGGTCCTGCCCCCAGTGTCAGCCAAACCTGAAGCTGAGGGCGGGGTGGCCGGAATGCTGCGCGAATGGGAATCGGGGTGGGGATGGGGGGAAGAGGAGAACTGGTAGGTTCTCGACTCTGCGCGTCCGAATCTCCGCTGAATCCCCAGTCCCCCAAGGGATCAGCCTGGAGCCCCCAGCCTCAGTCCTCGCCCTCGCACTCACCAAGAAGCCCACCAAGTGCAGGCAGAGCAAGAAGCGGCGGGATCGGATGGCACCGGGGCGCGGAGCCCAGGCCTCGGGCCCCGGCTTCCGCGCTGGCCGCGACGAGGGCGCCGCCGAGCCCCCGCCCGGGCGCGGCCCGCCGCCCACCGCGAGCTCCATGCCGACAGGGCCGGGGCGCGACGCCCCGAGCCGCCGCAGGGACCGCCGCAGGGACCGCCGCAGGGACCGCCCCCGGCGCGCCGGCCCCGCCCGAGCGGAAGCCGGCATGCGCCTGCGCAGAGGGGTGCGCCTGCGCAGGGAAGAGCGCAATGTGCGACCGCGAGTTCGCGCCTCTGGCTGGTTGGGAGGCTGTTGCGTGAGGGGCCCCAGTTTTGTGATGATAATGGTGATGATGCTCTACGTTTCCTTGGGGTGAGGGCCCCGCTGCCCCTGTCAGCGAAGGGCGGGAGGGGATTGTGATGAACAGAGCCCGCTGGAGAGGGCAGTGACTTCCCCTCTGAGGCCGGGGTCGCCCTAGGTGGGGGTCAGCTCAAACTCAAGACCCACAGACCCGGGCGACTGGTTGATGCGACTGACGTGGACCGGGCGGATGTGGCCCCCCAAGCTTCGGTTTTCACCTTTGAAAAAAGGAAGGAATAATCTCTACCAGCTTAGAGTGGTGAGGATTAGGGGAGAGCTCTTCCATTTTACAAGTGCACCCTGAGTCCCTTTTCGGGTGCTGGGCAATGGCAGCGAGACTGGTGGCACAAATAGCCGCAATAAAAATAATAAGTACAATAAATATATAAGAAGTAAAGTGCTATGACAAGGGATTGATAAGGAAGCAGGCTCTCGACGTGGAGACGAATGAGGCGAGGAGTCAGCTGCCTTAGACAGCTTGGAGGAGGTGACTTGAGCTGCCAACTGCTGAAAAGATAGGTGTGAATGTTACTTCTGAGCAAATTGAGGGGTCAGAGGGGTCATTCAGGACCTACAAAACCATGGCATAACTTCTGGGTTGAATTCTGAGTGCAATGAAAGGAATTAAGTGTGTGCGTGATACCAGATGGTGTGTATAAATCACCTAGCACAGTGCCTGACACGTGGTAAGTACTTAATAAATGTTAATTGTGGCGACTAGCTCCTCCTATTCAGGAACTTATTTCATCGTATTTCCCTTTCCCTCTGGTATCAAGAAGGGTCAGAGATCTTACCCTACAACATTTGCAACCTTAATACCAAGTTAGCCTGCCATTTGCATGAATGCCAGCAGGACACGCAATTCTCCTAGGTCAGACACAAAGGACTTTATTTCTCACAGAAATATCAGTAACCAGAGCATCAGCATTTTCTTCTGCAGGTTCCATGAGCTCTGTTTCCCACAGGGAAATGGGAAGAGGGCTAGGGCACACCTGTATATGCAGTGAGTTGCATTTCAAGAGAGCAGATCTGAATCTTTCATAATAGGGAGTAAGAATGCCTGCCCTTTGTTCTGGAGGCTCTTTCTATCTTACAATGGCTGTTTCCTATAAAAAGCATCTCTGAAAAGATAGTCCAGTTTGTACCTTCCAGTTTTCTCTATTCTCGGGATACTTTCCTTTTGTCACCAAACATGCTTTAGGCTCTCATTTATTAAAGAAGAAAAAGAAAATATTTTAAAAGGAAAAAGAAAAACTTAACTACAACATTGCTTCATTCTAAGTAGCCATCCAATCTCTTGCTTTCTTTTATTATGAAGTACTTAATAATATTAATAATAAAACAGGTTATCAATTTGGAGCACTTACTGTGTGCCACGTACCATACTATGTGCTTTGCTTTGATTAAATCAACTGATTTTCACACCATCCCTATTATACAGACAAAACTGAGGCATAGGGAAATTAAGATGACTTAAATTACTGGAAAGTGGCAGATCAAGAGATTGAACTCACATAGTTTGGCTCCAGAATTCATGCTGTTAACCAATAGAACACATGACCCCCAATAATCTATATTCATTGGTACTCTCTCAAAAACCCTTTTCTCCTTACTAATTGTGATCTGACTTCTGTGAGCCTATTGCATGTACTCCAGGGTTTTCCTTCCCCTTTTAATCCCCTAAATGAGGGCTTGCTCCAAGAATTATATCTTTTCTTCAGTAAACTGATCCACTATTCACTTTCACAGACTTTCACATATTGTACCTGTGTGTGCCTAGGTGTGTATTAATGTTAGTGCTCATCTATTACTCTTTCTGAATTCCCTGCACCAACAACTTACTCCCTTTATGCTCGAAATCCATCCTTCGTTTCCTACTTTGTGATAGTGGAACCTGTAAACAGTTCTCTGCCAGCTGGCATGATGTTACGCTTTGTCAATAGAGTGTGCCCAAGGGAAACTGTCAGAAGAAGGGTCTTCTCTCCTTGTTTCTGGCATGCTTTTCTCTTTTCTTGTTCCTGCAGTGTATGATGGCTAGCCAGCCAGCATCATTTACGCTTCCCCAGAGAGTGAGCAGCATGCTTTAGGCAGCTACCCAGATCATCTCGCTGCTGACCTAGCTGGCTTTCTAGTCACCCTAGAGGGTGGCTTCTGAGCAAATTGCAATGGCACTCCCACGGGCATATTCCCTACAAGTTCCACCAGTACCCCAACTGGTTTCCCATTCAATTTTCTTGACTTCCAAAGGCAATTTTCAACTTGTCGGCCTTGATCTGGCCACCTCAGCAAAACTCTGCCATTTTGTGAGCTGTAGCCATATCCTCTCCGATGAATTCTAAATCTCAGTCATAAGGGTGGGAGACTTCTTCCAAATTTACTCCTTTGATATTCTGCCTCATCCCTAGAGAAACTTGCTTCTCCCTATATCCACTAATCCAATATTCTTTATAGTTCTTTTACCCCTTATGGTAATTTATCTGTCAAGTGTTAGGTTGAGCTGAGAGAGCTGAGTTGCCCAGTGTCCAAATAGCCCATTAAGACAACAAGCCAAAATGCAAGTGACAAGCCTTTAATTACTTACTGTGATGATATAAGTAAGAGGCTAAACTGGAGAAAGCACCAATACCCTCACTCTTCCAGGTTTCCCCATGGTAGGGCACTGCTGAGCTAGGGTCAGATGAATCAGTACAGATGCAGATATGAAGATTGTCTTACTGCTGAGGGAGCCCAGAACAAAAGGCCTCTAAAATTTTACAGGCTCAAGAACCAGAGGGAGGGAGAAAGGAAAATGCTAGGACTAGAAGGTAATGAGTACTGAGTTAGGATGGAGAAGTGTGTCTTGAAGATGCCTGCCCTCCCTCTGATAAGGAGATCTTGGCAGAGGAGCCTGAAGAGAGCTTCAGCCAAAGGCTTCCAATAAAGAAGCCTCAGAATGGAGGTACCTAGGCTAGGAATGTAGATATGTGTAAAAGCGTAAGTGGCCGGGGAACCTGAGTCTTGGCTGCAACTCCCTTTAGAGATTGCAGGACACTGGCTGTGCACCAAGTCTGGTGTATGTGGGTGGGGAGATGAGGGAGGAGGCATGGGCTGGCAGCTTTCCCTGTCGGATGAAGCCTTTGTGATTTCCTGTGGTTGGACCTGAAAGATCACACATAGGATTTTGGCCAGGAGTCAGATTCTTAGTACTTCTCATGGTAATTAATAATTCTACATGTTAAACTGGCCCTGTTCAAATTTTGATGCAATTTCTGTCTCCTGAATGGACTTTGACTGATATAGAATTGGTACAAGGCTGAATGTTCAGTTCCTTCCCAATAGTAAATAGGATGCTAGTAACCAATGCTAGTAATCATAGCTATTACATGTGGTTGATTGTGATGAAATGTCAAATGATGGAAAACTGCCTTGGGAGCCCAAATGGATGCTGAGCTTGTCTGTTCTGGAGTAAAGGTAACTATTAATCAGTCAAAGGGGTACTGATGCAAAATACCAGAAATTGGTTTTTATAAAAGGTATTTATTTGGGGTAGGAGCTTACAGGTACTAGGCCATAAAGCATAAGTTACTTCCCTCACCAAAGTCTATTTTCATGTGTTGGAGCAAGATGTCTGCTGATGTCTGCCAGGGTTCAGGCTTCCAGAGTTCTACCTTCCAGAGTCTTGCTTCTTCCTGGGCTCAGGGTTCCTCTCTTTCTGCGGCTTGCTTCTGTTTCCTCTGTGAGCTTACTTCCTGGGACTCCAACTTAAGGCTTCAGCATCAAACTCCAACATCAAAACTCCAACATCAAAAACTTTCTACTCTGTCCTTTATCATGCCTTTTATTTGTGAGTCCCCACCTACCAAGGGATGAGGACTCAACACCCTAATGATGTGGCCCAATCAAAGCCCTAATCATAACTTAATCATGCCCAGGTACAGACCAGATTACAAACATAATCCAATATCTATTTTTGGAATTCATAACCATGTCAAACTTGTACAGTAACTATAAGGGCTGTGATGTGGGATGGATCCTTCTGAGTGCTCTTGAGTGTACTCAGAAAGAAAAGGAGAGCTCAGGTCCTTTAACTCTCCCTGAACTTACTGTCTAAGAAACAGAATACTCTCAAAATAGCCTGAAAATCAATTCATATTTATAGGCCCAGGTCTGATATTGTTGAAAATCAAACACAAAATTTATTTGTACAAGTTGCTGAATTACAATGTCTGTAGAAAACAGTTTTGACAAGCTTTTTGTGAAAGTAGGGCATTTTTTTTTCAGGAAAGAATGGGATCCTGGAACTTAGAATAAAGACATGTGGCTGGTTCCAGATGAAACTGGTAGTCTTGAACTCTTAAGTCATTCTGAGCCTCCTTTGCCGGTAGCAATGGTTTACCCTCCTGTGTCTGAGGAGACTCTTCTTCTCTTGTTTGAAAATGTTGTGATTACCTCTTCTGGTGTAGCTTCCTCTTTAAGGCATGCTCATGATCCTCAAGACTCACCACAACCACCATCTGTGGCTGTGGTGTTATCTCAGCAAACTCCAGGGGACAAATACACACTATGACTTAGGGAGAAATAGCTTATACACTGAAAGAATTGTAAGATTCTGCTAAAATATATCAGGAGAGACCTGGAGAACAATTGGAGGAGTGGATTCTAAGAGAGTTAGCTCATGGAGGGCAAAACATAATTGTAGTTTAGGTAGAATTCATTGATTAGGTGCATTACCTAGAGATTACAGATGTAATGTGCTAGGTTTTACAGCAGGAGGTGACTCTAATAGTTTACGCGGTTGGTTGACTAAACCTTGAATTCACAAGTGGCCTGTGTTTAATGAGATTGAGATGCCAGCATTTTCCTGGCATAATGTGAAGGGAATCCAAATGCTTAAGAATATAAGAATGTTAGAGTGGATTTATTATATATGACTTGCACACCTGCCCACCCACAAGAACGCCCAGAAGATACTCTCCTTACTAAGGCACTGAAGAATATTAGTGGGAGAAACACAACATTCCTGAAAGGGTTTGTGATTGCTCTCTTTCGTAGCCCAGGAATAGCCATGGGAGATACTGGTATTGAGATGGGTTCTCTGACTGTAAAGGGGTTGATGAGATCCCAGAGTAACAGAGGCCAGAAGGTAGCCCTTAATTTCCAAAGACAGGTATGGCAGAGACTTAAGAGTAATCAGAATGACTTGGCCCACTTTGGGCCATGGTTAAGTGATCTCAATGTCGCGAGGAATGAAATAAACAGCCAACTTATAAGAGCATTGCTTGAGCTATATAACAAAATAAACTCTAGTTCTAGCACACAAAACTCTGACTTGATTTGTCACAAATTAGGAACTCACAGCTTCTTACCCAATTACTACACCTAAGTCAATTAAAAAACTCAGAACCCTTTGATTGACAAGGAGTTCAGGTATTGTTGAGGAAGCGTTCCTCATACACAGCATTCACACACATACCTGCATACCATAAATCTTCCTCCAAGGAACCTGCAGCCATTTACTAGAGTGACTGCATGATTAAAAGAAAACACCCAGATCTTTGGGTAATACTAGACATGGCTCTGAATTGACACTAATTCCTGGGGATTCAGAATACCACTGTGGCCCACATATCAAGGTGGAATTGCATTGGAAGTTTCCCCAATCCCCCTAACCATCACACCCCACCCCTGCCCAAGGTCAGTGACTCACTAGGTCAACCCTGCCCAAGGTCAGTGACTCACTAGGTCAATTCAGGACTCAGCATTCATTTGTACACATGACTATGATTTATTACAGTGAAAGGATGCAAAGCAAACTCTTCAAAGTGAAAAGGCACATGATGAAATCCAAAGGAAAATAGGCTGAGACTTCCAAGAATTCTTTTCCAGCAGAGTCGCACAGGATATGCTCAATTCCTCCCCAGCAATGAGTTGTGACAACATATGTGTAATATTGTCTAACAGGAAAGATCACTACGAACTCAGTCCCCAGGTTTTGGGTTGGGGATAGTCACATAAACCCTCTCTACACGGTACATATCAAAATTCCAGATTCTCAGAAGGAAGCAGGTGTTCAGTATAAATTGCATTGTTTTCATAGACAACTGAGGCACAGTGGGACCCTCTTACACATTAGGGTGTTGGAAACCAAGTTTCCAGATACCAGGCAGTGGCCAAACTTGCAGGCAGACCTTTCTAAGGATAGCAGTCAGGCCCCTAACACTTTTCTGTACAGGAACTTAAAATAGTGAGGAAACTTAAGTCTAACTCATTGTAGGCCCAGATGATCAACTGTGTAGCCATTGGTTATCTCTCCAATTCCTGAGAACATTTGGTTGAAATAGACATACTTGACAACTGACAGAATCCACAAATGTTCTCTCTGACCCACAGGTGAGGTTCATTATGTCGGAAGGGCTAGTTGGAAGCCCCTGAAACTTCTCTTTCTTACCAAAACAGTAAAACAGAAGCGGTACTTTATTCATGTATAAACTAAAGAGATTAATGCCACCATCAAAGACATAAAAGAAACAAGTGGGTGATATCTACCGCATTCCCATTTAAGTCTCTTTTTGGCCTGTTAAGAGAATGATACACATTACCATTCTCAGAAGCCTTGGACTAGAAGCATTTTACCATGTCTGCCCAAATTACCAGATATAAGGAGATGGGAAAATATAGGGGGCATTAATTGTCCCTGCTAAAGACAGGCTATTTGTCCCTCAGTTAAATGTCCTTGACCAGTTGAACTTTCTTAGTTCTGAGTCGGTCTCTACCTATGAGAAGTCCTTTTGTTATTACTGTCATTGACCTTTGTTCCCAATCTGTTCTGTATTCCATACACAATTCTAAATGAGAAAAAGCATGTTTTTTGATTTACAGAAATTGGGGAAGTAGTAAGTTTTGAGTGGGAAAGGGGCACTAAACAACTTAATATAATATAATATAGTGTGTCCTATGTTATATCCTATTCTAAAGTTATTTTTTTTTAATCATTTGGATTCTCTTTGTTAGCTTAGGGTGACTTTTGTTATAACTACAAACAAAGCAAAACCCTCGATTGCATTCTGCCTCATTTTTCTTAATTTAAGGTATTAGCGGACAGTGGACTTGACCCAGTGGTTAGGGCGTCCGTCTACCACATGGAAGGTCCACGGTTCAAACCCCGGGCCTCTTTGACCCGTGTGGAGCTGGCCCATGTGCAGTGCTGATGCACGCAAGGAGTGCCGAGCCACGCAGGGGTGTCCCCCATGTAGGGGTGCCCCATGTGCAAGGAGTGCACCCCATAAGTAGAGCCGCCCAGCGCGAAAGAAAGTGCAGCCTGCCCAGGAATGGTGCCGCACACATGGAGAGCTGACGCAGCAAGATGACGCAACAAAAAGAAACACAGATTCCCATGCCGCTGACAACAGAAGCAGACAAAGATGATGCAGCAAATAGACACAGAGAACAGACAACAGGGTCGGGGGGAGGGAAGGAGAGAGAAATAAATAAATAAATCTTTTAAAAAAAGATATTAGCAGTGTTAAGAAAGAAAGATAGTCTTATAAATGCTTTGGCATCCTAAGTTAAACAGGGATTTTTCCCAGTAGCATCTCTCATTCCCATTTTTGTCTTCTTTCTTCTAGTCTTTTTTAGTTTCTCAAATTAATAAAGTATAAATGCCATTATCTGAGAGTTTTTTATTATACTATTAATTCCAATCAAGGCTTCCCTTGCTTTGTCATTAAGATCAGTATTATTCATCTCCTGTTACTGAAGCTTTGATTTTCCAACCTCAGAGCTTTAGAAAGGAAGAAAAAATGATTTTAAATGGTCTAAATATCTGAGACAACTCTAAAATAGTGTGAGACAAATATAAGAAAACTTATGGAATTTATTATAATACGTGGGCCAGATTCTTGGATTTATGCATTTCAAATTGATAGATTGAATGCCATAAAAATAGCTAAACCCAAGAGAATTTAGTGTTTTTTTCTCCAGACTGTCTCATTTTGGTTTATAATTTAAGATCCTGGACCAGTTTTGAAAAAATGGAATGAGAAAGTATTTGCATTAAAATTTTAAATGTTAACAACATTATTTATAATAGTCAAAATAAGGAAGCCATCCAAATATCCATCCTCTGGTGCATGGGTAAATAAAACATGGTATATCCATAACAATGGAATGTTATTCAGCAATAAAAAGGAATGCAGTTCTGATACATGCAACAAATGGATGAACTTCAAAAACATTATTCCAAGTGAAAGAAGCTAATCAAAAAAGACCCTTACTGTTTGATACTGTTAGAAATCTCACTGGATTGTGGAGGAGAAAAGAATTTTATTAATGATCGCGTGACCTGGTTAAAATGGCCGGTGCCCCAAACAACAAAAAACACTGACATTTATACACTAAACCTAACACATGGTCCCTCGCCTGTTCCCCATTGAGTGGGTACTTCAGGGGTTACAGCCTATCCAAGAGGTCTAATTAACCTATGGGGCTTCCCGCTCTAAGTCGCTGGGCTGGCTCAGTGCTGCTTTCACTCCTGGCAACGCTTTTGAAATTCAATGCCTCGCCTCACCATTGGCCCCGCCCTCACTTTGGCCCCACCCACGCTTTGGTGCCACTTTTCAAATTCTTGGTGCCAAAGCCTCTAGAACCCCTTTCCCTCCCTCTTCCAACTACAGAGCCCAGTTAGGCTTCACCTTTATGTGAAAATTAAACTTAACCCTTTCCTTACAGTACCATTTGTATGAAATACCAAAAAATGATAAGTTCATAGAGACATGAAATACATTTAGTGATTGTCGGCAGCTTGGGTGGGTTGGAGTGCTGGGGGTGGGAATGAAGATTCACTCCTGATAAGAGATTTCTTTGTTGGGGTGTGAAAATGTTCTAAAATTAGATTATGGTAATGGTTGTATAACTATAAATATAGTAAAGACCACTGAAATGTTCATTTTGAACAGAATTTTATGGTACATTAATTATATCTCAGTAAATGTGTTTTTAAAAACACCTTGATCCAGTCATCTATTTTTTTAAAAATTTTATTTCTCTCCCCTTCCCCTGGCCCCCCCATTGTCTGTTCTCTTGTGTACATTTGCTGTGTGTTCTGTGTCCACTTGCATTCTTGCATTCTCAGTGGCACTGGGAATCTGTGTCTCTTTTTTGTTGCATCGTCTTGCTGCATCAGCTCTCTTTGTGTGTGGCACCACCTTTGAGCGGGCTGTGCTTTTTTTGCATGGGGCAGCTCTCCTTGCGGGGTGCACTCCTTGTGTGTGGGACTCCCCTACACGGGGGACACCCCTCTGTGGCATGGCACTCGTTGTGCATGGCAGCAGTGCACGTGGGCCAGCTCATCACACAAGCCAGGAGCCCCTGGGTTCAAACCCTGGACCTTCTATACGGTAGGCACATGCTTTATCAGTTGAACCACATCCACTTCCCCCAATCATCTATTATGAAACTATTTTGGAAGAACTAAATTTTTGTAATTGTGTAGAGTAGCATATATATATATTTCACATCAAATATGCATTTCACATAAAATTAATTTCATCCTATTCGAGAAAAGATCCTTTTCTATTTGCATGCTAATACAAAGTATTTCAAACACAAACTTGTCTCTGTAAAATTTGAAAATCATTTCATGTTTCTGTGTCAAAAATTACAAAGATATTCTCCCCCACCCCTAAAAGTTAGATGTGCATATGTATGCCTAGTGCAGGGGGTGAAAATACATACATCAAAATGTTTGTGTGTGTGGTGAGATTACATTTACCTATTTTCTCTTTGTGTTTCTCCAAAATTTCTATACTGAGATCATATTATTTAAAATAAATAAATATTTTAAAATTAAATGGGAAAAGGTAATTGCCTAATACCTCAATAAAGTATGTACATGAAAAGAAGTCAGATTTCATCTAATTAGTGTGCTACTTGAACAGATTAATTTTCAATTCCAAAATGTTTCATTTTTCTAGTTTGACCTTCTCTAAAGCAAGTACCTTGTTCCTATTTTTCCTAGGAAAGCAGATGACTATTTCTTTTGTCCCACTTAGTAAATTCGGTGTTTAAATAAACCAGCAAAAAATAAGCATTTCTGGACTTCACCAGAACTTTACCAATCTATGTGCATTGTTCAAAACACGAGACAGACTAACTGTATGTGTCTTTCATCCTTGTAAATAGGACAATCATGGTTATGTTGTTTTTTTCCTGTTGCTTTTCTCAGGAAATTCTTATATCTGAATCTTCCTTGAGGAATAAGTATTCCTTTCAAGAATCACCTTTCCCCCCCCTTTTGTCCATCTTCCTGATTTGCCTTATTAGAACATTCTCTCAAATGTCAAACAGTCAAAGCACTATGAAAGTGACGATTATTGGGGGTTCTTTAGTGTCTTAGTGAATAAGGAAAAACTTGCTGAGTGAATTTGATTCTGGCACTGGGATTAAGGTCACTTAAGTCTATCCTCTCTCAGACCCAGGAGAAGCAGAAGCAGATTTTGTAATCGTCCCATAGCGCTGTGATTCTCAACGTGGGCAGGGGGAGGAGGATTCCCCCCCCCCCCCCCCCAGGACAGTCTGCAGCCTTTATTTATTCATTTATTTTTTCTTTTTACGCAGTCTTTATAGATATGTTTGATGGCCACAATGTGGGAATGGGCTGCTCTTGGCATCTAGAAGGTAAAGGCCAGCGGTGCTTCTAAACATCCCACAAAGCACAGCACATTTACCTGCTCACCCAAAATGTCAGTAATGCGGAGGCTGAGAAACCCTGCATCGAGAGATTCTGAGTTACCTCAGTTTCCCCATCTAGTAAATGAGAAAAACCATAGCATTTAATTCAAGGGCTTATTGTGGACATCAAATAAGTTAATAAGCAAAAAGCACTTAAATAGTATGCAGGACAAAGTCTTGTGTTGACCGCTACTACTGCTGCTGTTGTCATTTTTTATTTGGTTCTGTTTTTCTTTGAGTAGCCTGACATATACTAGTTTTCAAGTGCTTCTCAAGACCACAAATGCAGTAAAATTAAATAGAACATACAGGACTTGGCTGAAAAAAAAAATCATGAAGAGAAGGCTGTGCAAACATCTCTGCAGAAACTGGGGGTGCCTTTAGCAGCCTGCAGACAAAGCTCCCCCTGGACCACTGCTGACTAAATTTTCTCACCAGCTGATTTCTCCCAGTGGAGAGCTCCTGCAAGGGCACTCAGGTTACACCGATGTGACCCCATGCCCACCACTGTCTTTCCAACGAATTGAATGGTCTCTCCTTTGGGGCACGTGGAGTACTTGCTCTCAAATTCTATTTGACTGAACCTCTTAGGAGACCTTCTTTGGGAAAGTCTTCTGGAGAGGACCTTCATCTTTCCTGGCACAGCAGGACTTAGTGGCAAAGGTATTTAGGGGAAGACAGCATATGCCAGAGTCAAGGATAAATAAAAAACTCTCTCTCTAGACTAAGATTCAAGTCATCACACACAAGATTAATGCACAGCACTTTCCCAACTAAAGGCAGAAGATGGGGACTTTTCCATTTACACATTTTCTAACATGGAGTGTGTATGTTCCCTCAGAATTTTTGACTCCTACTAAAGAAAGCAATGGATAAATTAAATTAAAATCACAATAATTTAAAATGTATATGTGTTTATGTAATACATACAAGTTACATTGTTTGATTCCTACATTTGTCTATCAAATAGTTTCCCCTTTAATCCCTGATAGTGTGCCAGGGATGTTTTACTGTATGTTGACTGTAATTGAAGGCAGCTTTAATGCACTTAAGTGACTAATAGAGTTTTTTAAAGAAAAGAACCAAGAGCTGGACAGAAAATTCATTTGGAAAGTGAAGGATGCTTTGTAATGTGGCTTGTCCTATGTAAGTTATTTGTGTGAGTAACTCTCAATTTAATGGAAAGCAAACTGCCTAAAATAATAAGCTGAATGAGCTTGTAGATCTTCCTATGGTTATATTTGATACATGCTATTCATTTAGGTCATAGGTAAGTTGATGGCACCCTCTTAATCAAGACAGCTCAGGCTCAAATGCTGTGAAAATAGTCATTCCATGCTCTGCATTATTTGAGTTAACATAAAAATCCCCACTGCTGGCCAGTGTGCCATGAAATACAAATGCTACCAGTGGCCAGAAGATGGCACTCATCAACACATATCAGTTCAACTCAGTAAGGTTGGAATCTAGTCAGTTAATATTTTACTGACTACCTAAGGATGCAGCAGTAAGTAAAACATAATCCTTTATGTCACTCATAGAGTGTATTGTCCGTGTACATGTATGTGTGTGATGCTTAATTTCATGTGTCAACTTGGCTAGGTAATGGTATCCAGTTGTTAGGTTAAATAAGCACCGGCCCTATTACTGTAGAGGTATGCTGAGGGTATTTCATAGATGGATTTGCATCTATAATCAGTTGATTGCATCTATGGCTTACTGCATCTACAATTAACACAGGAGTTTGCCCTCAGCAATGTGGAAGTCTCCTCATCCAATCGGTTGGAGGTCTTAGAAGCTAGAACTGAAGATTAAAGAGATCAGAAAGTAGGATTTCTGCTTAAATTTCAGTCATTAGCTTCCCCTAGGGAGTTTGTATTACACTTCAGCATTACCTTTATCAGAATTTCCAACCTGTGGCCTGCCCTACTGAATCTGACCTTACCAACCTCTATAGTCATGTGAGCCAATTTCATATACAATAATAAAAAAATCTCTACCTCAATTATTTCTAAATATGCTATCAGTTTTGATTCTCTGGAGAACCCTGACTGATACAATGTGTAAGACCCGAAGGTCTGTAAATAATCTCTCAAAATGCTCAAGATGTAGTCTTGTTGATGGGTGGCAAGGTAGCAGGGAGGATGTCTCACAAGAACACCAAGTGCCATAAATACCATCAAAATGGGCCATTAGAGTCACAGAGATACATGGTGATGGTTCTCAGGCAATCAAGCTCTGTTTCTAAAAGCATCACAGAGAAGCAATTTATTTTAAGGTCATCACTCAGTCTATGGGCTTATGTCTAAGACTATGGGGCCAGAGTCCCTTATCTGTAACTTTGGGGCCAGACAAATTTTAGAACTCAGAATTTTGAGGATTTTAGGAAAGGAATATGTGTATATTGTATATTACCTAACATCTCCAGTGGAACCTGGGGATCCTTGTAATCAAATACATTCATATTTATGCAGTAAAACATGAGAATCCACATTAGAGTTTTTATATAGTCTCATGCTCATGCTGATCAGGTCTGCTTTGTCTGAAGCTTTTGGACTTCAGAGATTTGAGGATGTTGAAATGGCAGATAAAAGAGTATGGACCTACACTATATTATTCCAAACTATCTTCCTCACAAATCTCCAGAAAAAGTGTGCAGCTTTCTTTGTTCTAACATTTCAGTATTCTGGAAAATGGTTTCCAAATCTGTAGAAGCTGTGAGAGAACGATTTCTTTGTTTACAAATTTGTTCAGCATTGTTGAGTACTGAGCACTGACTGTCATGCTTATATATTTTTTAAACTAAAGTGAACCACATTAATTTTATTTTGAAAATGGTTTCATTAGCTATTTTGAGATAATTAGAGTATTGCAATGTCAGAACTGGAAATTGTGACATTAGAAAAGATAGTTTTGTTCATTATCACTCAAAAATTAAATATGACTTAAGATTTCTGCTATGTTTAAGTGTCTCTACCAATATAAAACAAAACTAACTAAATGGAAAGACATTGAATCAAAACAGGCAAAACTTTCCATTCTGTACTGTCATCCAACCTTTAATAGTCAAGTTTTAACTTGTGAAAACCAAAAGATAAATTTACCATCATATCTTGGAACGGTAGTGATCTTAGTGTAGTCTAAATTTTAAAAGATTGAGTTTTAACTTGTATTTGTTAATTTTAAAACTTTAAATTAAAAAAACATTTTGCCATGATTTCTCTGTTTAACTGGAGACTCTAAAAGGGAAGTCACTTTCAGGAAGTCAGGAGGCTCTCCAAACGACTTATGGTAATAGAAATAGTCCAATCTAGATAAGGAAACAGGGAGAGATGCCAAGTCCAAGGAGCTTTCAGAATGAAATAAAACTATCTTCTGAACAAAAAGGAGGACAGGCTGAAACTTATAAACAAAGCTAAGGGGCAATATTTAGGAAATAACATAGGAACATAACCTGAAAGTTAATGTGAATTGCCTCTAGCTGTGGGACCCCATGGAGATACCTCCTTACTTATTCCTGTTCTTCTCTATATGACAGAGAACATCTCTAACTCCTACCAAAACAATGACCTTTAAATAATAAAATTCTTGCCCAAGAGAATGGATGCACCAAGAAAAGCTTGTTTCATAGTTTGCCTACTGAAGACTTAACCTGGATACAAGGTATTTGATGTGCTGAACATTGCACCTGTCACATTGCAGGTGCTCAAGAATATTAGCTAGTATTACTCATTTCTCAGTTGACATTTTTGACAATGACCCTCTTCCACAGGATTGATTCCTGAGATGACGTGCTTGCTCTTGTGGCCTTGCATGATTCTTTATGATAATTATATCAACATAAAAATAGATTAGACATTCACATAAGGGATAGTCACATGCAGGAGTAAGTGAGTAGTTTCACTACAGAATTATTGTGAGATGAGGTTGCTGTTCAGGCTCATCTTGCAGCCTTTCCTTAGGAAAGAGGATGAAAGAGCACAGAACCTGCATCCAAACTTGTAAAGAGGTCATAAGAACATGATAACTGTGTTACCATCTTCCTAGCACATAGACATTTTTTAAAGCTGCTGAGAGAACCTGGGGAAGATACATGGAATGAACGTTAGAAATATTTGGGTAATAATGGGAAATTAGAAAAGATTCAAATAACAGGCAAATGGCCCAGTTTTCTGAAAAAAGAAGTAACTTTTTGACCCCTGGATGTTAAGTTCCTTTTCATTTCTCAGGAAGACTCTAATATGGATTTTTTTAAAAGTAGTTTTGTGAACATTTGTATAGGAAACGTGTACAATGCTGAAATCTAGCTCTCCAGACAAAGAACAGCTCAGGCCAGGGCAGTACTGGTTCTAGGATGGGTTTGCATTTGGACAGCTCAGGGGAATGTCTTGTATTTGGAACTCAGTCAAGAATCCTGTTAGAAATTGAGTAAATATTTTAGTGCCTTTGTGTGTCAACTCTGCTAAATACTGGGAATAATCAAGCTAAAGGAGCTCAGTTTAATAATGTCAAAAATATTCTATGGTATTTTTCTCAAATAGATGCATATTTATGGATGGCTGTATTAGTTAGGGTTCTCTAGGGAACAGAATCAAAAGGAAATATCTGTAAATAATATGAAATTTTTATAAGATTCTCCCACGTGATCATGGGGATGCACAAGTCCAGGTTCCACAGGCAGGCTGCAAACCAGTGAAAGTCCAATGAAGGTCCTTGATGTGTTTCTGGGAGATGTTGGCTGTCCAAAGACGAGCTGGGAAATTCTCTCTGAATGCTGAAATCCCTTCCCCTTTAAAGCATTCCACAGATTGGGTAAAGTGTCACTCATTGCTAATCGGGGCAATCTCCCTGGGTGATGTAGATATAATCAGCCATCTATGCAATAAACTCACTGATGGCTAAAGCCCATAAATGTCTTTGTATTACCGTTAGCCCAGTGCTTGCTTGACCAAACAACTGGACACAATTACCTGGCATGTTACGTAGTAGCCTAACCATCACAGTTGTGAATACTTATGTTGATTGCATTTAATAGCTGGTTGAACAAACATGTCTCCAAGATGTTAGTTACTTAAAGTATGCCACCCTGAAAAGAAGTCTTCTATGGCATGTCCAGGACTCCACCCTGTCCTACATTTAGAATAATGATATTTTTATTGTTACGCTTATACATTTTGGGATAAGCCAAGAATGGTGAGAAAAATGATTAGTTGATGGGCTGAGTCTGAAGGATGATGCTTTTCTGTGACAAAGACCTACACTGAGATGAATTATAGAAACAAAAAAAAACCATAGTCTTTCCTACTTATTTTAAAAATCTAGTTGTTTTGTGTGTGTATATGTTAAAGATTTAGTATTAATGAATGGCATTTGTACCATAAACCATTGAAATATAAAAAATAAAATCTTCCTGTCCTACAGATTCCTCAGATGATATTGTCACCTATGATCACAATGGCACATACAACCACAGCGATTAGTAGTATGCTGATCCAGAGAGAGGAATGTGTGGCAAAGCAGTAGAAGGGTCTTGACTTCAGAAGCCCATTATTACAATCTCTGTGCACTTCATTCTAATTCTTCCCCACTGGTTCGCGAACTCTTCAGGGTCAGGGCATGTGTATTGTAATTTCAAAAGCTAACAAAGTGCCTGGGCCCTTACAAGTCTCAATAAGCACTTCTTGATAAAGCATTCACTTACTAAAAAAACTAACAATTTGATATTGTACTAATTATAGAAAAGCATTTTTATTAGTTTTCTTTTTCTGCTAATATTAAATTACCAAAAGATTAGTAGCTTAATTCAACACAGATGTATTACCTTACCCTTCTGGAGATCAGAGATTCCACTGGGCTCAGGTTAGGGTGTCATCAGGGCTATAGTCATTCAGGGAGGCTCTAGAGGAGAATCTGTTTTCTTTTTCAGCTTCTGGAAGCTGCCTGCATTCCTTCACTTGTGGCCCCCTTCCTCCATCTTCAACACCAGCAACTCTTTGACCCTTTTTCTGTGGTCACATTTCTTTTCCTGACTACTGCCAGCAAAGTTTTTTTGGCTTTTCTTTTAAGGATTCTTGCAATTACATTGGGCCCACCTGGATAACCCAGGATAATCTCTCTGTCCCAAGATCTTTGACTTAATAATATTTGCAAAGTCCCTTTTGCCATGTAAGGTAGTATATTTATGACCTCTAGGGATTAGAGTGTGGCCATCTTTGGGAGACCATTATTCTGCTTATTTTATCATAGCGTCCAAATAAGAAAGGTGATGGTACTAAGTTGTTGGACTATACCCAAAATACTTTCCTATGCCTCATTAGAATAGAGGACTTGAAAATCCTAGCAGAGATGCAGAACTGGGAGTAAATTTGGAGTTGCACCAATATAAGGTGTGTTTGAAGGAACAGGATGTTTAGCTTAGGAAGAAAAGACCTACATTTATGTGGATTGAGGATTGTGGTTTGCAGAGGCAAGAGATGACTTCTCTCATCAAAATATTAGAAAATTCTGCCACATGACAGAGGGTTTAAACTTGTGCTGCACTGTCTCAGAGGACAGAAGGATTAATTGGAAACTCTCAGGATGCAGGTTTTGCCAGAACGTGTGGTCATTAATGCTATCTTCAAATGCAAAAGACTGGAAATGCCTGTAACTTGATAATGGGGGCAGTCTTCTAAAGGGGACTTGAGCATTAGATGAAGGGTTGGCTCAGGTGAGTTCACCAATTCATTTTTTTTTTTTTTAAATTACAAAATTTTTTTTTCAGTCAATGATTTAAGATTTAGAATTCCATTCTTGACCTTTGGGAACCTCTGTTTTTAGAAAGCTGAATCTGTCAAGGGCCCTTCATCCTTCCAGAGGCGATATCTTTTTGACCTCACCAAATTCTTCCTAAGGATCTATCCCATGCTAAACAACAACAAAAAAGACTGTTGAAAAAAGCTGGTAGAGTTCAGATACCTCCTGAGAAGATGAACTGGCCCATGTTATTGGTGAGAATATAAGAAACAATAGCCAAAGGGAAAGGCTTTTTAAATATCACACGAACACCTAAAAAATAACCTTCCTTTCATAGACAAGAAAAGAAAACAAACCAACTGTGAAGAGATGTGGCATGAAGAAATTGTAGATTCATTGCTATTAAATGGGGTGTTAAATATAACTCATATTTTGAGGACATTGTATATTTAAAGTGAAGAAAGCAAAAGCAAGAGTGGTCTAGATTCTTTCATCTTAATCCAGAAAACTATAATTTCTGAGGCTTTTTGTCATCAGTTCACTTTATAAAAGGGTTGATTGTTGAAATAACTTGTATAAGAGTAGTGTATGTCTATTAAAAAAGTGCTATTTTATGTCAATAGTGTATGCTTTATAAATTAATTTTCAATAACTTTAAAGAATTGATGCTCCCGTGGATATTCTTGATCTTTTAAGTACAAATCTGAACATCTAAGTTATAAACCTGAACTGCATGCAGTATCATGTGAGACCATTTGAGCCACAGATTATTTACAACCCCACAAAGGACCAATAGGAATTATGAAATTGTTTTCAAGACAAATATTTGTGGTTCTTTATAAACTGTGATTTATGTATCTTCAGGGAGAGCCTTAAGTGTCTTTGGATTTGTAGTAGTCCTTCTGGACTAAGACACTTATTCAGACACTTCAGATTTTGGGTCAGTACTGACAATGCCTTCATAGCCATTCCAACTTCTTTCTACTTCTATGGATCACCCAAGAGAAATAATGATAATTCTAGCTAGATCCTGATATTCCTCTCCATAGTCAGGGAAGGTCAGCTATTTTTTGATCCTCAGTCAGAATCCTAAAATAGCTGGCCATTCTCAGCTGCTAGGCTGGAGCCCCTCCAGAGGAGAGCAAAGGGAATACAAATCCACTGGCTAGATGTGAGCTAGAAGCCACCAAAACATGAGCTAGGAGAGGTTTCTCAAGAAGATTCTGCCTGCTCAAAATCTTGATTTTGTTGTTTTTTTTTTTTTTTGAGTGCTAGGTGTCTGCCATTCTTTATCTTATTTGAAGGGAAACCTGTAAATTGAAAATGAAACTAAATGTTGCCATCTTTTTTGGGGCTCTCTTTGGTGCTTTGGGGGTGTTACTGCTTTTGGTGGCTTTTGGATCAGATTATTGGCTTCTTGCAACTGAAGTTGGGAGATGTTCAGGTGAACAGAATGTGCGTTTCTTTTTCAAAATGTTGATGTGCTTGGTAGTGATGAGAATAATCTTGTGTATCCTCTTGAAATCTGAGAATAATAGTTGAGCGTTTATTTCTTCAGAGTAGAGAGAGAAAGCTAGTTACCAACTTTCTTTGGGTAAAAATATATTTTTATTTCTTTGGGATAAAATATATTTCTTTAAAATATTCCTGGATGTAATAATTTTGACCATGTTTTTGTATTGACAGTAAGCTACTTCATTTGTGTCTTCTACAGATACAGAATGTCACTTTTCACCATGAAGGATTCTTCTGGAGATGTTGGTTTAATGGGCTTGTCGAAGAAAATGATTCCAGTGTCTGGAAGTTCTGGTATAGTAAGTACAATTTAATTTCATTGTCTTTAAAGTAAAAATGAATAGCTTCATAAGAAATATTTACTACATTTCACTTACAAAACAGGACTGAATTTTTAATTGTAGAATCCCAAAATGATATCTTCAAACATTTCATTAAGAGATTCCTTTTGAGCAAGTAGAAATGGCAGTAGAAATAATTATTTCATCTTCTGGCATAGAATAGGAGTGTGAATATTTCTGGCAAAACTGAATTACCTGTTGTTTATATGCTCACATTTAAAATGAACTAACTCTAACAAACAAAACATACTATATATAATATTTTTAAAGTGTCTATTATTGCATTGTTGTGAATTATGCATTTCATTTAGCTGTAAATGCTTGAAATTACAAATTTAAAAATACAGAAAGAGGTATATTGTTTTATATCCAGATTATGAAAGTTAAAAAATCTTTTTTTTATAATGATACTTAATTACCAGCAGGGGCAGATGAAAGCTTTCTTTATTCGGACTTTAACCAAGGTTGTAAGCAATATCAAGAAAGCCAGTGCTTTTGATGTTTGCAATCTCTCATAGAAATTTTAAAGTTCTTTTTTGAAGAATAATAGTGTTTTTTAAAAAATTCTTTCAACTGTCTTTCCTATGTTGTATTGATCTTTAAAACTCAATTCATTGAAAATTATTGCACCCAGTAATGAAAGAACTGTTTATTTTCTAAAAGTGTTTTGGGGTTGAAATTATTAGTCTCCTAATCACAAACTCATGTGATAAATCAAAGTAAGATATTTACAGAATAGTAAAAATTGTGGAGGACATAATACAAATGTGAGTTCACTGAAGACTTAAACAAGACAGGAGATTGGTATATATCAAAGGAACGAAGGTAATGCTGAGATGGCGTTTTGAGAGGAATATTTGATAAACCACCCTTTAGTGCATTTTGGGGAAGAGAATAAGAATGCAGTTTGCACACTGCCCGCAGAAACTATTTAGACTTTGGTAAAATGGAGTTAGTTTGAGTGTGGAAGAGAAAGATTTTGCCAAGGATAGAGAAAAAGAAAGAATATTTTATTCTAGCTTCTCCCTGAAGTAGCATAGGAATAATACTCCACAAGCAGAAATCCTGGCTCCTCCCTAAAATGTGCACAATGGAATCTTCAAATTTGCAACAACATAAAAGTTCTTTCTTGAGGCTTCTTCAAATGTTAAAAATGTACCTGAATTAATAATTTGTATGATTGATCATCTGCGTCTCTTCCTTAAAAATAGAATATAGAGGAGATTTTATATTAATTGGGACTAGTCAAGATCCAATCTAAGTTTGTTAGATTTAAAAAAAAACAATTATATATTGAATAGCTACTATAGCTAAGTGCTGGAGAAAATGGTTGTGAAAATAAATGAAGGGTGGTACCTTTAATTTTAAGATGATATTAGGGCATTTGAGCCTATTCCATTAAATTATGTCATGGAGCTGAATCCTCTGGGTGAATCCACCTTCCAGGCTCCCCAGGTCTCTTGATAAGATGTTTCGTAGGAGGTCTCCTCACCTTACCTTACAATTCTCTGAATTTGTTGACCTAACCTGCAGTTTCACTTTGGTCCTATACTCCTAGCTTCTCAATAACAAATACTATTGTTTTGCTCTCCTCCCTAGCCAATCAGCCACCATCCAAGAACTGCACGCACGCTTACTTGTCACCATACCCCTTCCTGAGGGGCGAGCACAATTCAACCTCCTATGATTCTGCAGTTAGTAAGTACCCTCTTTCCTGAGGATGTCACTGAGACAAACTCATCTTTCTCAAAGACGTCTGCCACCAATTTATTTTGTGGGCAATTAAAACAGAACTTATCATCTGAAATGCCAACATTTTCTCTGATATCAATCTGTTATGTAAAAAATAGTATATTAATTTTAACATGCCATTTGTTCTAGTACAACATAACATTGGTCTAAAAGTAGAGCCATTGCATTTACTTGCTAGCCATAAAAATAATTTTAAAATGTGTTTTCCATTATGGAAATAGTGATATTAACAGGGAGAACTGTTTCTTAAGGGTTCAACCAATCTAAAACTAGTCTTACAATAGAAAATATTATTGCAATATATACACCTTACTTTTAAAATATTTTTACAGTTGTTACCCAATAATGTAATTATCTTGCTGTATTTGTACTAAATGCTTGAACTCTGTTGTATGCCTGAAGTAGGGCAGTCAGATATCATTAACTGAGAGTCATGATTATGTAGCTTCTTTCATTTTTCATACCACTATTTGGTTTATAGAAAGTAAATTTAGTTCCTATTGAAAATACATGAAATGTAAATAACTATATTTTTAGAGAAACTACATAGACATAATATGTCAGACACCTCTTTGACAGCTGGCCTCATCAAGTTTTTAGTCAAGGGCATTTACCTTAACCCTTAAATTAATTTTAGGTACAGAATTCATCGATGTCATCAATAAAGTCAAAAATATGTTCTTTTTCTTAAGGGAATAGTTAATATCTAATATGATTGAACATATTTCCTTAGATATCCAATATATTTAATATTCACATCATTCATTCGCTATTCATTTTTCTGTAAAGTATGTATTTCCATACTTTATAATTTTAGTTGTGTCAAAGAACATAACATTTACTTATGTCAAGTCATTAATGTGACACTTGTTGGAGCGAGTGTTGGGTCTGGACAGGAAAAAAGGTGAGCTGACCCCCAGCTGCTCTTGTCCATCGAGGTTCCTTGCATTCAAAAGGCCAGTGAGGGTCGGCATCCAAAATCGTGCCGTGTGGATGCTCCGTCCCATTACAATCTCCATGGGGCGTCCTCATTGCCCTTAGTTGAAAACCCTTGGGCCATGTATGGTGATGGCTTCCTCAATGATAAGAAAAGACTTGGCATAGGAAAGAGTAGGAGAAAATATTTTATATTATAGAAAATCTCCAGAAAAAATATCCCTTTCCTGACATTCTTACTTTTATAAAATGACCGAAGAAATAGTACGGGATTGACTTTCCAAAATATTAGGTATTCACCTAAAAATTAATGTCATTATAGGTATTCATATTTGAAGACCCTGTGATGAGATAGATATTATAGGGACCTTATGTTTTAAATGAAATTTACATATTCGAAATATCCTTACCTCAAGGAGATAGTGGAGAACTTGAAAAACAAGGCGACATATCCATGCATAATAATTATGGTGTAGATGGATAGTAAATACATGTCAGAAAAATTATACTGCAATTACACTTAGAATTATTATGTAGCACTGCATATAATTACTATGTCAGTTTTTGGATCTAGTGACAAAACCGTATTCCACCTTTTTAAAAAAATTGTCATATTCCTCTCTGGCACATATTATAACTCCTTCCTTGAAGCAATTTTATTAAACACTTTAAGAAAAAATGACTAGGATGGACAGAGATTACATTTTGCAAGAAAAATAGTATACACAAATCTCCCTTATCCTCATGATAATATATAATGATATATGATATAATGTTTTGGTGATTTGCTATTTTTTGTTTATCCAAGAGGAGGACAAAGATTTCATCAAAATAATTCTATCTGACTAAAAGCATTTGTGTCCTGGTTATTGAGACCATGTAGTCATCACTAGACTCCAGAGCCACTCTGTTGGCTTTGTGTAGCATCATAATTTATCAAACAGTTTCTATGTGCCAATTTATCTTTGGTAAATTGCAAGTATTATTTGTAAAATCTTTAGTATCCTGGCTTGACAAATTAGTGGCAAAGTGGTTTTATATTCTCCTGAGTTTTTACAATTACAGTTATTCAATCTTGAAATCAGTGAAAATAATTTAGTGGTGTATGATTTTCTGGAGTGACTATTTTAGAATCATGGGATTATATGATTATCCTTTTCATAATAAAGAGCTGAAACTCAGCAAAATTATATGACATGATGCTAACAGCTCATCATTGGCAGAACTACTGCAAAGATCCCTGTCTCTACACTTTACTTCATTGATGATGTTACAAACTATAGGGAACAGAAAGGTTTGTTTTATTACTTACTATTAAATATTTTTAAGCATAAGTTGAACAAATTCAACTTATATTGGCTTTTTCTACCTTTCTCTCTAAACCTGACTTGTGTACATGGTTAGGTCTAGTTCAGTGGGGTTTTGTTTGTGTTTTTTTTGTTATATTTTTAATCTCAAATAAATACTCTGAAATTCAGTTATTCCCAAATCTAGTTATTTGAATGATTGCCCAAACCTAACAAGGGTGGTCTAATTCTTAGAACTGTTTTCAAGATAAGTTTGTGTACTTCAAAGTCCATTAAACAATTCCATTACATTTTGAGATATCAGAGTTCAGATTTTCTGATTTGTTTCATACTTAAATTCAGTCAGGGTTCATTTATTTGGTGTGATTTGGTAATGATGTACTGAACATAAATTAATTTTCATGATAACCCGACTCCTGAGTGAATTAATCATTCATTTCTTGGTATTCCCCATAGCCTTCCACCACAATTCCATCAAAGTGCTCATTATTTTTAATTGTAATTATTTGTTTGCCTTGGTTTCTCATGAATTATCTGAGTTCCCTGAGGGCACAGAATGTAACCTACTCATACTTATATCTCCAGAACTTAGTATAATGACTGGAATTTAATAGTTGCTTAACAATATATTTAGAATAATTTAATGTAAAAAATTACACTTAACCATTTTCATCAATAAGCTATTTTATTTTTTCCAAGTGGAAACCTTCCAGAAGTAAATTACATTTCTGGAATTACATACTTGTTTTTCTTCTTAAGCAGAATACATGGAACATAATTTCACCTTTTCTTGATGAGTATGAACAAACACCCATGCACATCATTTTCCTCAGACTCAGCATTTGTTTTCTTAGCTTGGGATCTTTTTATGTGCCTTCCACAAACTTGGTTAATGCTCTTTCTCTCTTTGCATTCATCCTCCCTTCATTTCATGAATAATACAAGTTTGTTCTTAGAGCTTACTTCAAACATCACATCTTTAAGGAAGCCTTCCTAGCCAGCCCCTCATTCCACTCATGTGAAGATTAGGCCAGGTTCTCCTTTAGAAAGTCTATGTTTAACTTGATAATTTATAGCACTGATTTTGATTGTTTACTGTGTGATTATTTTATTAATGTGTTTTTTCCCTAATTCAATTCTAAGCTCCATGAGAGGAGCTGTCTTGTAGTTTGGTTCACTACTGTATCCAAACTTGACAAATGCTAAATGAAGATTTATCGAGGGGATCCATTACTAGAAGCAAGTTGATGAGCAGACTGGTGCATTGTCAAAGGAGCCAGTGGAGAGAAAATCTTAGAAAGGAGGGGGTGGTCTTCATGGGTAAGTGTAGAATCAATTGGAATGAAAAAGGAGCAAGAAGAAATTAGATTGCTTGCTGATAAAGCAAAATTTCTGGTGGTCTTTATTAGCTCCCTTTCCATCAAGGGCTCAGCTACAGAGGCCCACAAAAGCTGTTTTTACTGAGCATCTCCTTCTCAAACCTAACCCCCTGCCCCGTATCCTGCTGCTTTGACCTCAGACTCCCAGGCTTTATGCCCTGGACTCTGTTCCTGCTCTCTGACGATTCCCCTGGATTGGACTTTAGGGTCTGTCCCTCTTTTCCTGGCAATATCCTTTCTGCTATAAGGAGCCCATTCCATGTCCCTGTGCATTCCCTCACTTGAAACCCCTGTGGTCCAAGCTGTATCCTAGGTCTCTTCCCTTCTCTCCCACCCAAGAGGAGAGGTTAGAAGGTAGTGATCCTCATGAAGTGGGGGAAGGCGGCTATGCAACAGAATGATGGGAATGTGACCCCCTCACCCTGGGATGTTGGGGTACATGGGCAGGGAGAAAGTTGAGGCCTTTGCAATCAGCCATCATTTAGACTTGGAATAGCTACCAAAAGAACATTGTATTGGGAAACGGACTTTGGCCCAGTGGTTAGGGCGTCCGTCTACCATATGGGAGGTCCGCGGTTCAAACCCTGGGCCTCCTCGACCCGTGTGGAGCTGGCCATGCGCAGTGCTGATGCGCGCAAGGAGTGCCGTGCCACGCAAGGGTGTCCCCCGCGTGGGGGAGCCCCACGCGCAAGGAGTGCGCCCGTGAGGAAAGCCGCCCAGCGCGAAAGAAAGAGCAGCCTGCCCAGGAATGGCGCCGCCCACACTTCCCGTGCCGCTGACGACAACAGAAGCGGACAAAGAAACAAGACGCAGCCAATAGACACCAAGAACAGACAACCAGGGGAGGGGGGGAATTAAATAAATAAATAAATCTTTAAAAAAAAAAAAAAAAAGAACATTGTATTATGTAGTGTACAAAGCCTCTCACCAAAAGAGTCACACAAACAAGTCTTTTATTATGCTAGGTAAAATAAAATATATTTACATTTGACAGTTTTAAGCTACACCGAAGTGAATGAAGATTTGAGTCTGTAATACAAATGTAGACATAAATAATTTAGGAGACACATCAACATTTCATAGGTACCTAACATCCCTAGGCTGGTCACCCTCCTAAAGAAAGGTTATTCTGATGTAGCTGGGTCTTATTTCCCTTTTTTTTAGTGTGTTTTTGTAATGATTCTGGATATAGTTGTAAACATACTAAAATAGTTTTGAATGCCTGTGTTCTGCTTTAGTTGTGTGGTAAAAAAAAAAAAAACAACACTGAAAAATTTAATGGGAAATACATTTCTGTCCAATTTTTCATAAAAATCAATACCTCAATATTTGGAAACACCTTAGCACCACCTTAATTCCCTGCTGCTCATTCAGACATCTGTAGTCACACAGCCATGACCATAGGTGCGCCCCGGGCTCACAATGCTGCTGCATTTCCTGCTTGCCAGCTGCTTTTTCATCTGTGAGCTCAGGGCAGGTCCCATTTCATCCAGGCCGCGTGTATGGTGGCCCACAAGCTTTCATGAGGGCAGTAAGATTTTCAGTTCTACGTACTGGCATCAAAGCTGTCACGACAAACCACTTTTTCAGAGAGTGCCATTTTGCGTTTCGACAATTTAGTTGTGTGCTTCTAATGACTGGATGTCCATTTACCTAACTTCCCTCCAATAATGAAAGCCACTTGCTTTCTGGAAACACGACCATGTGGTTGTTCACAACGGCATGGCCAGCTTCTCCTTTTGGAAGGCAGGATCCCACACGATGGCTGCTTCTCGTGAGATCTGTGAGAATGTCTGCCAGATTCAGAGTGAAATCTGCCCTGCGATAGGAGGTCTCTTGGTGCCGTAGACTGGGACCCTCAATTTTGGCATGGTGGTGTTTCCGGCTGGAGAATTCTTTGTGGTGGGGCTGTCCTGTGCACTGTAGGATGTCAGCAGAATCCCTGGCTTCTGACACCTAGATGCCAGGAGCAGCCTCTCACTCTTGACAGTCAAAAATATCTCCAGGCATTGGTAAATGTCTCTGGGGCAGGGGCATGGGAGGACTAAATTATCCCAGGGTAAAAGCCACTAAGTCAGATATCCGTTTTCCAAGTTTCTGACCCAGGACCCGCGTTCCTCTGAATTGTACTAAAACTGCTGTGTGCCCAGCTGGAGTTCTGGCCCGAAAGCACTCAGTAACACTGGGGTTCTTTCTGCCTTCCTCACCTGACACACAGAATATACAATCGGAACAGGAGCAAGCAGCTTGCCTAGGCCTCTCGTCTTTAAATATCATCACTCTGCCCCAAGCTTTGGACTGTTTCTTAGGAGAATGTATCAGTTAGATTCAATTTAAAAAGGTCTTGAGGGCCTGCTGTGTGCCAGGCACTGTTGTGGCTATCCAGGAACAGCCCTAAATTCCTGCCCTCATGAAGCTTTCATGGTGGTGGGGGAAGCAGGAAATCTGTTGTCAAGTACTGGATATAAATAAAATGGGACAGGTGTGCAGAGAAGGATCTCACCAACATGAACAGGGGAAGCCTCACGGGGAAGAGCAGGTGTGTTCTGAGCTGAATGGCTCTAGGCTGCACGGTGCTAGGTCACCCAGCGAGCTGTCTTGGTAGGTTTCCTGATCCCGCTTTTGGGGATTAAGTGGATGCAGTACAGAACGTGCTTAGCACAGGGACTGGCTTGTGGTACAGATTCTACGGAAGTTACACACTGGGCTTTCAGTTCATCTATCTGCGTTCATAACTTGGCTTCACCACCCCCTGGGTGAGAGCCCATGGGCAGATTTCTTACTCTTCATAAACTTCACTTTACTTATTTGTAAAAGGGAGATCAGTTTAGTATCAACCTCATACGGTTGTTGTGAGACATAAAAAGAAATAATAATATAAATGAATTGCAGAGTGGTGGCCGTGTAGTTGGCATTCAATAAATGTAAGCTATTCTTACGAGCATTTACAAATTTAGAGTACCATAAATAAATCACCATCAGGGCATATGAATTTATCGTAGTATCTCCCTAGTGAAATATCTCCAGCACTCTGAAGTATGTGTATGTGTTTGTATATGTGTGTGTGTCTGTGTGTGTAGCCACATCAACCATTAAGCAGAGTTTCTGGTAAAGAAGAAGCTTCATAAACCAGTGTTCATTGTTATTATCATTATCACCATCATCACTTGTATTACAAGATATTATTATTATGCCCTCTGTAAAGGACTGCATTTGCCACTATTTATTTATCTGGGAGTATTGATTAAAATTCATTCAGTAAGTATTCATTGAGTACAGCCAGATACTGTTACTGGATCTGGAAACACAATAGTAAAAATTCCTGCCCTGATGGAGCAGCATTCTAGGGAGGGAGACAGAGAAGAACATAACATAAATAAATCAGTTACACAGTCCCTTAGGAGATGACAAGTGCTGTGGAAAGGGGCTGGAGTCTAGAAGGCTTGGGGTGACAGGCAACAATTACAATTATAAGTAATGTGGTCAGAGAGAGCACCATTCTGAGAAAGTGCCGGTTGAGGGAAGACACGAAGAACACAAAGGCAGGAGCCATTTGACATCAAAAAAGGTATTCCAAGCAGAGGTGCCATTGGGTGGAGTGTGCAAAGACCAGAAAGGAAGCCAGTGCAGCTGGTGAGGAGTGAGTGAGGGGAGAGTAGAAGAGATGTCAGAGAAGTAGTGGGCGTCCGGGGAGGTTGGGCTGTTGTCAGGACTTTGGCTCTACTCTGAATGAGATGGAAGGAGGGCTAATGGAGAGTTTTGATCTGATTTATATTATAATAGAACCTCTTCAGTTGTTGCAGTGTTAACAGACTGGAGAAAGACAAAGGTAGAATCAGGGAGGATGGTTAGGAGGTTGCAATATTCCACATTGCACATTTCATATCTATAATAACATGGTCCTATTAAAATTACTTAACAACTGGTAAGGAAATCTACCAAATAGACATCAGCTGGAAAAAAAAAATCTCAAACTGCTATATCCAAATGGCTGTATACCTTAAAATATCATGCTGGATGCCATTTTTATTTTTAAAAACTATTTTCCTTTTCAAATATATACAAAAGTAGAGAAAAGAGTATAATAAATCTGTAGGTAGCCATCACTCAGCTTCCGTAATTATCAACATGGATGAATTATTTTAAAGCAAATTCCAAACATTACATAATTTCAACAATAAACATATCAATAGGCATACTTAACAGATTCTACATTCCGATTATTTTCTATGACTTTTTATTTTTAAATATTTATGTGTTCACAGGAGGTCTCAAAGACAGTGCAGAGAGGCCTGCAACACCTTCACCCAGTTTCCCCATTATTTACATCTTATCTCATCTAGTATAACATCAAAACCAGGCAACTGACATTGGTAGGATGTGTGTATGTATACTTTTACATCTTTTGCCTTGTGTGCAGATCCCTGTAATCACCATCACATCCAGGATACAGAACTATTTCATCATTTCAAAGGTCTTCATTGTGCTACCTCTATATATTCACTTCTCCCTATCTCTAACCTCCTTCATTCATCTCTTTACTTTTGTCATTTCTAGAATGCTGTGTCAAAGGATTGTATAGTATATGGCCCTTTGAAACTGACTCCTTTTTCTAAACTCAATATATGACCTTGAGATCCATCCAAATTGTTGCTTGTGTCAATAGTTCATTCCTTTTTGTTGCTAAGTAGTAGTCCATGGTAGGGATGTACCATAGTTTGTTTAAACCTTCACCCATTGAAGGACATTTGAGTTTCCAGTCTGGGCCATTGAAAATAAAGTTACTATGAACAATTGTGTACACATTTTTGTGTGAACATAAATTCTCATTACTCTGTGATTAATGCCCAGAAGTAGAATTTCTGTGTTTAGATTAAATGCTATTTTAGGTTTTGTTTCTTGTTTTATTTCATTTTTCTAAATCTGCCCAACTGCTTTCCAGAGTGACAGTACCGTTTTACATTCCCACCAAAAATTCATGAGAAATCCAGGTTCTCTGCAATTTTTATTTTAGCTGTTCTAATAGATGTGTAGTGATTTCATTTCAGTCTAAATTTGTACTTCCTTAATGGCTAGTAATGTAGAACATCTTTTCATGTGCTTTGTTGCATCTATGTATCTTCTTCAGTGAACTATCTTTTCTTGTCTTTTGGCCATTTTCTAATTGGATTACTTGTGTGTGTGTGTGTGTGTGTGTGTGTGTGTTTTAACTTTTGAGAGTTCTTTGTTTTAGTTGAGTACTTTGTCAGATATATGGTTTCCAATATTTTCTCCTATTTTATAACTTGTCTTTATGTCCTCTTAACAGGTACTTTTGCAGAGCAGAAGAGCATTTTGATGTTCAATTTATCAATTTTATGGATCATGCTTTTGGTGTCATATCTAAGGATTTTTCACCAAGCCTTAACTCCCAAAGATCTTCTATGCTTTCTTCTGAAAGTTTTTTAAATTTATGTTTTAAACATAAATCTATGATCTATTTTGAAGTAATCTTTCTATGGAGCATATGGTTAATTATTTGCCCACGTGTGTTCAACTGCTCCAGCACCATTTTTTAAAAAGACTATCCTTCCTCCATTGAACTGCTTTTACAACTATGTCAAAAATTAGTAACTGTACTTATTATGTTACTATTTCTGTGTTCTGTCTTCTATTCCCTTGTAGATGTACCCCTCTGCCATAACCACACCATATTCATGTTAGCTCTGTAAAAGTTTTGAAAACAGGAAAGTGATTTATCTTATTATTTTTTCCAAATAATTTAAGCTGTTTTTGATCCTTTACCCCCATGTAAGTTTTATAATAATCTTATCTATGTTTACAAGAAATCCTCCTGAGTTAGGAATATATATATCAATAGTGGAAGAAATGACATCTTTACTATGATTAGTCTTCCAATCAATGAATATGATATATCTCGCCATTTATTTAGTTATTTTTATTTCTTTCTTCAGTATTTTGTAGTTTTCATCATACAAGGCCTCTTTGTGTTTTGATACATTTACATCTAAATAAGCAATTGTAAATGGTATTGTATTTTTAAATTTTTGTTTCCATGTGTTTATTGCTAGTATATAGAAATGCAATTGATTTTTTAATGTTTACCTTGAATCCTGCAATTTTACTGAATTCATTTATTGGTTTTAGGAACTTTTTTGTAACTTCTTCACGATTTTTTATAAAGACAATTATGTCATCTTCAAATAGGGACAGTTATATTTCCTCCTTACTTATTTGTATGCCTTTTATATCTTTTTCTTGTCTTGTTGCAATGAGTTAAACTGCCAGTACTAGGTTGAACAGCAGAGATGAAAGCAGATATCCTTACCTTATCCTGATCTTAGGAGAAAGCACTGTCTTTTCCATTATGTGTGATGTTAGCTGTAGGTTTTTGGTAAATTATCTCCATCAAGTTGAGGATATCCCCCTATATTCTTAATTCCCTGAGAGTATTTTTTATTATCATGAATGTGTGTTGAATTTTGTCAAAAGGTTTATTTTTTGCATCATGAGATTTTCCTTATTTGGCATGTTTATATGGTATATATTTAATATATTGATTGCTTTTTGAATATTGAACCAACCTTGGTCATCTTGTATAATTCCTATTACATATTGCTGAATTTAACATTTTGCTAAATATTTTTGCATCTATATTCATGAGGGGTATTGATCTATTCTTTTTTTGTCTTTGTCTTTGTCTGGTTTTGCTATCAGAGTAATACTTGTTTATACCACGAATTGGGGCATGTGCTCTACTTTTCTATTTTCAGGAAGAGATTATGTAGATTGGGGTTAAATATTCGGTAGAATTCTCCAGAAAATCCACCTAAACCTGGAGGTTATTTTAGGGGGAGGCATTTTAAAATTACAAATTCAATTTCTTCAACAGGTATAGGGTTATTCAATTACTATGTTTCAGATTAGGTAAGATGTGATAGGTGTGCTTTTTAAGAAATTGGTTCATTTCATCTAAATTGCCATATTGATTTGTGTAGAGTTGATCATAATATCCCCTTTGTATATTTTTGATATCTGCAGGGTTTGAAGTGATATCCCTTGTTTCATTCCCAACATTGATAATTTGTGTTTTCTTTTCTTTGGCAGTTTTGCTAGAGGTTTTTCCATTTTTATTGACTTTTTCAAAGATCTACATAATTTTTCTATTGTTTTTATTTTTATTTTTATTTTTTTCAGTTTCATTGCATTCTGCTCTTAACTTTTATGTTGGGGCTCTTTTTGTCTGTGCTTTTCAATACTTCTGGGTTGCTATATTTTCCACCAATAAATCAGAGCTGTATGAGGCAAAAAGCAAACAAACAAAAAATCGGGGAACTCATTGTCCGTCCTTGGCTCCCAAGGTATCTAGCTGATCTACCTCCTTTTCTCCACCTTTCAGAGTCTTATGTTTGTTTTATATATATAATTTTTGATATTTTTAGCTGTTCTTAGCAGAAGGAATACAAAAGGCTGTCTACTCCATCTTCAAAGAAGAAGTCCAGTTTATTTGGTTCTGTTCTGCAGGTACAGCTGATAGGATTTGCTGATGGATGGATGTGATATGTGAGGGACAGAGGAGTCAATGGTAACTTATTTCATCCTGAGACTGTAGAGGATTGAAGTTACTATGAATAGACGTGGAAAGGCTGAGGTAGAGCTGATTTTAAAGAAGAAACCAGGAGTGAAGCTTTGGACATATTAATTTTAAGATGCCTAGGGGAGACGTCATGTAGGCTTTTGGATCACCTTTTGGGTAAAGGTGGAGGTCTAGTCGGGAACTAGACCTTCAGGAAATGTTGGCATGGAGGTAATATTTAAAGCCATGGAACAAGATGAGACCATCGGAGGGGTGAGTGTAGAGGGAAAGGAAGTCCAAGTACTGAGCTCTAGGATAGTCCATTGTTAAGGAGTCAGGTAGACAAGGAAGACCTGGCACAGGAGACTCATGATGAGCAGCTAATAAGGCAGGAAGAAGACCAGGGCAATGTGGTGTTCTGGACACCAAACGTAGAAAGTATTTCTAAAAGGAGAGAGTGATAAGCCATGTGAAATGCTGCTGAGCAGTACAGTAAAGCATAGGCTGGAATCTGACCTCTGGATTTAGCATTTTGTCCAGAGCAGTGTAGAAAACTGTTTGCTCTAATGTTTTGCCTTCTGGCTTTCTTCCTTTTCGGGCTCACTACCATTTCCCTTTTTACAGATTGTATTTTGTATAATCTCTTTTTCTTTCTTCCATCTGTGAACGGTAATGTATGCATAATAAACATAAGAGCTGCTTCATAAATTTCAGTGCTGCAATGAGGAATTAGACCCAGTAAAGTCATCAACAATTTTAGCCTCAAAATATTCAGAGGCACCTGCATAATTCCTTCAAAGCCATTCATTTATATTCTTATTTCTTGTTCTTGCTTGTTGAAACTTATTAACTTATTGATACATTGAAAAAAGAAAAATAATTTCTATTTGTTATTTTATAAAAGTCAGTAATGAAATAATGATTCATTTTATTTCTTACTGCAAGTTGATTGGACTAATGGGAACATTTGGAGCTTCTATTCTGCGCTATCATTGTACTGACCAATCTACAAACTTTACATGTTTTTCCTCCTTTACTCCTGATGACAGCACCAAGAGAAGGATTTATTGCTGTCATTTCAAAAAGTAAACTGAGAGAGAGTATAGGGTATTCAACCTAAAGATCATGCTCTTCAGTGAGCTGCCTCTATTTCCAAACTTTCTTCCTAATCACCTGCTTGATAATGGGGTTTTGTAAGAGGATTTATGTTTTGTGCTCCTTTCAAGAAATATAGATATTAGCAACAAGATCTATCTCTTAATCAGAAAAAGAGTTGGTTCATTCTATTATTTTACTTTTTAAAATTAGTTTTGGTATAGTGAGTCAATATCTGTTTTTATGTTACTATTTATTGCTTGCCAAAAACAAATCTGAGGATCTAGGGATAAAATTACAGTGACTTTTAAATACAGTTAGTTTTCAATGTGATTGATTTCTATCCAGCATTTTTCCTAACTTAAATTTATTACTTAAGTCTGCACATGGCCACAGCAATTATTTCTATAAAACAATCCCCGGTTTCATATTGGTAAGGGAAGTAGACTATTTTATGGAAAGCAATGGGTTAACTTGTTTCCAGAGCAACAGCTGTTGTTAGGCAATACAGAGGGTATTTGCTGTAACAGCTTGCTATGTTGAGTAGCTAGTGAGGGAAGTCTTCCAAAGATGTATCCTATAACTGCAAATAAATAAATAAAACCAAACCACCCACTAAACCATGTTCAGAGTAGCTATGGGATCACTGTGTTTGATCTTTGTAGTGATTTTCTACTTCAAATGGGGCAATTTTAGAAGACTGGCCCTTTCAAGTGGAGACTTGGAAGTTTTATCTATGCAGTTTATCATCAAAGGGAAATATTGACAATCCACTTGCTGAAACTATAAGTAGAAGTGTTGGAAGTGACTTCTGAGGCTACTTACTCTACCTTTCTATGGAGAGGCAAACAGGACACCAGGGAGACTGGTTAAGTGAATCACTTCTAAGGAACACGCAGCAAAAAGATGACGGGCCAGTGAGGGGACCTCAAGGCATTTCTACTCCATTCCTTCAGTTCCATGCCTCGAAGAGGCCAACGCAATGGAAGATGCCCAAGAAGGGCTGTAGCTATCGTACTTAGTGAACTCTGATTTTGAACACCAAAGATGGTGTTTCTAGCTATGTAGAGGAAAACAGAGTCCCCGTCTGTTCATGAATAAGCAAAGTGTGAAAGACTGTTACGGAGTAAATGAGGCATGTGTGACCTGCCAGGGATGCCAGCTATGTCCCAGCTATCTTGTCTCATCCCAAAGAGATCTTCATCTGACATGTCCTGTGCTAGCACATTTTGTATGTGTGGGTCTCATCCCAAACCATGCAGGTCGTGCTTCTGAAATCAGCGAGTAGTTTTCTAAGGCATTTGCTTGCAAGGACAGGCCTGTGCTTGCCTGTACCACCACCTCTGTGCTACAGTTGGTAGATGCTTTCTATCTCTATATGTTTAACTTCTCTCTAGGAACTTTTTTGTTCCCTTCCATTTTTATTTCAATTCTCTGATAGTCTCCTTGCCCATCTCATTTCCCCCATGAAGCAGGCTAATTTCCATGCAGTAGTGTCAATTTTTTTTAGCATCTTTGTCTCACAGTATTTTATCCTTGAATAGAAAAATATATCAGAAAAATATCTAATTCTAAAGGTAAGAAAAGGGAGTATATGTTTGTCTTCTGTTGTCTTTGTGTATCTCTCTCACTAAAGACACTGCCACATAAAATCAGATTGCAAATCTTTTGGCAGTAGTTTTGATTATTGATAGATTGAAGCTCTGTGTGGACCAAAAGCCAGTTTAAGATAACCAGTGATTTTTCCTGTCATATTTACAGAATGGCCACATGACTTGGCCCACAATGTTATACTAAAAAACCACCACATCCTACAAGGACCATCCTGATCTGACTCCTGCCCCCTTTCATCTGACCTCTCTCCTTACCATCAAAGCTTTGTCCTCTCCTGTGCCCTCACACCAAGCTATGTGCTTTCACCCCTCCACTTTCCCCCTCTCTTTGCTTTGCTTATGCTCTTGCTCTGCTGCCTCCATTTCCAGACAATTCCACTTTAAGAACCACCTCCTCGAACAGGCCATCTGCAGTATACTCAGGTTGAGTTGAATGCCCTTCCTCTTCCTGTACAAAATGCCATGTAGAGGTCTCTTCTTGCACTAGGCGTGGCTGGATGGCACAGATGTACATTGCACATGTGTATCCGTAGTAGGTGCTTTTCTAGACCATCTCTGATACGAGGTAGATTATCAATGTTTGGGCATAGGTGAATGAAGGAGTAGAGTTAAATTTAGTTGCTTATCACTTCTTTGGCTTGGTATCTTTGGATAAAAATAGAGGAGTAAATATCAAGTCATTTACTATGGAATTCCTAAACTAACTCTTCTGACTTAGAAATGGTAGAAACTGCCTTTTATTTGCATTCCTAAGAGGAAGAATCCTGGATCTATCATAGCAATCTAATACAAGACCATAAAATGTCCTAGAGAAATGTGATTTCTAGGAAGTTAAAGGGCAAATAATCTGAAAGATATGAAAATTAAAACTCAAGAATGTTAGCATACAAACAACTAAGCAAGCAAACCTTTGCTGTAATTCTTCTTTATTGTCTGTACAAATATTTTGGAAAATAGGTTGAAATTTAATGTTTTTAAAAAGTGTATCAATAAAGTAGTCCTAAAAAATATTCCTTTTTAATCTAAAGGATAAAAGGTCTTCTCAGGTTGGCGATGAAGTCCACGATGCTTACCTGGTCCCCTTGATTAGGCCCTGAGTGGCAAATTCCTATTACAAATTACAAATTGCTTAACTTCCGTGTGCCTCAATTTCCACACTGCTGTGACCTCATGGGTGCTGGCCGCTGCCTGGCGAAGCTGCATTCTGCCATTTCATTTCTCTTATCACCACAGCCGCCACCCCTGCTACCACTCATACCCGAAGCCTCCCTTCCCGCACAGCCTCGCCTCCCTTCTGACCCCACAAGCTCATTAGGAGGCGCCAAGTAGACGAGGAGCTAGGATGCGCTCTTGCACCTTCAGGGAGGATCCTATGCTTCTCCTGCTCCAGGGACTTTCTCAGCGGTAAGGGTGGGGGCGCCAGCCTCTCCTGCCCAAGGCTTTTCCCCCTTCTCATGTGTTCCTTCACTGGCCGGTGTTCCTGGCAGAGAAGTAAATTACCAGGTCTCACAACATTGTTGTTGTTTGCCCTGAAAAGATCAAAGAACCGTGCCAAGCCTTTAACATGGCATGGCATGCCAACAATTGTGGAGTTCGGACGCTGACATACTGTACAGCTTGTCCTCCTGCTTTGGTGTAGGCATTACTGTATTTTTAGGCCTGCCTGACACTGCCAAGACAGTAGTGTATGGAGATGAAGGACAGGCCTGCTGGTCTGTGTACGGGAAACGTCTTGCCTAAAGCTACTGCAACATATGCCCGAGGCTCTTGTTTGCCGATGGGGGTGGTGGAGGGGGTGGCATGTTGTGTTTTGGCTTCATTTTAAGCATTTTGTAGCACTTCACACTGTGTGTGCTTGAAGATGTGTCGAAGCATAGGATTCGCTTTATGAACTAGCTTTGGGAGGTGTCTGAAGCAAGATATCAAGTTTTGAAAAATGAATAACACTTAAGTTTATCTTTAAACTGAAAATAAAATATTTACATTTTTTATTTATACAACAAAATAACGCTCAAAACACTCTACTAATTTGGAATTATGATCATTTGGATTGACTTTTTCCGGTGTACTTTGTGTAAAAGAGGGTTTGCTGTGCAGATTAATTTTACATGAAATCAAGAAAGAGATTTGTCAGGATCTTCAGGAATTCAAACTGCTTTTGCATACAAAGGAACACCCATAAAAGACACTTTACTCTTGCTTGTTTTTCACCAGTGAGACTACTTGTTTGTTTTTTTAATCAATGATACTACTACAGTTTATTAGAGCTCTTTCTCCCTCTTGATTTCTGTCCCAACTACCTAACTTTAGGTTGGGTCTTCATAAGCTCCCACTTGGGTTGCTTTGACTACCTAACTAGTTTTGTCTTGTTCAGTCTACCCTTTCACCTGCTCAGTAATTCCCTATGCAATTATAAGAGTGATGTCGTGATACAAATCTGCCTATACTTTCTGATTAGTGACCTACAGTGGTTTCCTAGCACAGTGGGATAAAGGACTAATTCCTTGGAATGGCTTGTGAGACCTCAAACATGCCTTTTCAGGTTCCTAATTTCCTGTTTCCCTCATCCACTTGGGACAACTCCATCCGATCCAGGAAGCATCTCCTACTCTGAACGAAATGACCCCTCTTGCCTTCTGCCTATTGGAATCCCGAGCAAACAAGAAGCCCCTGCTCGGGTCTACTCAGCATGGTAAAACTTTTCTCACTTCCACTCATCTCTGAAATAGTATCCCCTCTGGGTAAAGGTCTGTTGGACTTCATAATATTCTGTGCAGATCTCCATTAAAGCTCTTATCACATAGTATCACACCCCATTGGAGTGAATTCTGGAGGGCAAGGAGTATGTCTTCTCTTGCAGTTTTGGGTGTCCCGCACATAGCCTTTGGCATGTCTGTTAAATTAAGTGGCTTCTGGTTATTAGCAACGTGCTCAATTGGTCAGCAAGCCAGGAAGTATGGCTCTTAGAGGAACTTTGTAAGACAAAACACCAGTTTGAGTTATAGAGTGGATAAGAATGGCATGAACTACATATAATGCCAGGAGTTTAAAATGCTTTTTGACCTGAAGAAAAGGGGGAAATGGAAAGGACAAATGAGTTTATATGGCTACGAGTCTCCAAAAAGAGCCAGGAGGTTATCAGAGGGGCTTCCCTTATGCACACCTGAGCAGAGTCCCAGAGACAAAGTAGGTACAACCCCAGGTATTGGTTCTTCTGAGGGCTGCAGAGACCCACAGGTTCTATGGTCATGGCAGATGGAGTTCAGTGCCATCTCAGTTGGCCCTACTTTGGAGTTTGTGTTTCTGTGCAGCGGAGCTGGACTTAGATGTGATCTTTGTCCACAAGTCTCTCCTTTTACTTTTACTGGAACTGTAGTTGGTGCTGGGGTTTAACGTATACCCAGGGGACCTGGATCTCTGGACTGACCATGTGATAGCCAGGCCCTGAGCCTCAACAGATTTGCAACTCCTACACTCTGGTTTATTGGACTTACCCCACTCAGCTAACATGGAGGTGAAGAAGGTCAACCACCACACCAGGGAACCAAGACTGCCTGCAACTGAAAGCAGGAGAATTGCATCCAGCATCCATGTGGAATCTAAGCCCCCTCTTGATATGGATGTGGAGTGGACACATCCACAGAATAGAGGAATAGAGTATGGATTAGAGTGGACTTACTGATATTCTATTCATGAACTATTGTGATTAGTAATCAAAGAAAATGTGGCGTTGATGTGGAGAAAGTGGCCATGGTGGCTGCTGGGGGTAGGGAGTGGGAGGAAGAGATGAGATGTGGGGGCATTTTTGGGACTTGGAGTTGTCCTGGGTGGTGCTGCAGGGACAGTTACTGGACATTGTATGTCCTCCCATGGCCCACTGGGTGGAATGTGGGAGAGTGTGGGCTATGATGTGGACCATGGACCATGAGGTACAGTGGTGCTCAGAGATGTAGTCACCAAATGCAATGAATGTCTCATGATGATGGAGGAGATTGTTGTTATGGGGGGAGGAGTGGGGTGAGGGGGGTGGGGGGTATATGGGGACCTCATATTTTTTTAATGTAATATTAAAAAAATAAAGACAAAAAAAAAAAAGAATGGCATGAAATGGAACTTATTCTGAAATAATCCATAGTTAAAATTTAAAACTTCAGGCTGCTTTTGCCCGTCATCTAAATTAATAAGGTTTTTAATACATTTTTATTACCTTCCTATACAAAAAAGAAATACTCTAGGGTTTTATTTTTCTAATCCTTTAGTTGAAATTTAGAACTGAGGCCATTTCTGCCATTAGCTTCCTGTCTATGCTAATCTGCACACATGCACACTCACACCATACCATGCCCTCACAGGTATACACATTAATGTGCATACTGATCGTTCACTTTATTGCACGATCTTTACTGTCCTGTATTTTGGAGTGACCTTGGATATATGTTTGAATCTGAAATTTGCAATGCAGTTAATATCTTTATATTATATACTTTTCATGAATAAAACTAAGATGTCATGAAAATAGTTTTGTATTACATTTACACTCATTTAACAAACTAGACAATTTCTAATAACCTGATGACCCTTTTCTCTATCAACAACAGAACACTAGAAAATACTATAAAGTAGTGAAAATGTTATAAAAATATAAAATTAGATACATAGAGTATGTTCATATGATGTTTTAATACACTCTGTGCTGATGATCTGGAAATCTCTAAGCCTCTGAGAAGGAAATTTAGTAAGTAAATTTGTAGCAAGAGCTAAGGTAAAAGGAAGATAAAAGTTTAATATGTTTGGGAAAATAAATTGAGTTCTATTAAAGAACTATTTATTTATATAGCATCTCGTTAGACTAATTACCAGTTATTACTCCTCATGACAGAGCCAGCCAAAAAACTACTTTGTTAGGTCAATTCACAGATTTATTTAAAATGAACAGAGCTTTATTCCTTTAAAAATAACCCTTAATTCTGGCCTTTCTCCAAATCATATGAAGCAATCCAAACTGTGCTCATATAGATTATATGTAAATCTATTTGTATTGTAAATCTTACTTCGTTTTCTAGTAGGAGTTAATAGAAATTCAATTTTGTTTAAGTTAAACAATGAATTGTATTAATCAGTACAAATGGATTTTTAGAGATGTTTTCACTGAGAACAGTCCAAAGCCTGGAAAGACAACATTTGACTGCTTTTATGGGTTATAGAAAAATAAGGCCATGTATAAAATTTTCTCTGAGATACCATTCAAGATCTAAGAGTTTTGAACAATATAAACCATAACCAAAAAAAAAAAAAAAAAGCCTAAAAACAAAACCAGCCTCCCTCCTCCTTTTACAAGCTTTTAGATTGTGTATATATTAGAACTGCGAGCCTGCTTCCATCCTAAATTCGTGAGATTAGAAGGTATCTTTTGAATATCAACTGCATTGTTGACTGACAAGAACATTTTATTATGAGGTTTGACAATGGTTAATAGTAATAGCAAGTATTTTTGAGTGCTTATTGCATGCAGCCACGTTTCATGTATGATCTCAGTTAATCCTCACTGTTAACCTAGGCTGAAGGGTAGTATTTTCCATTTTAGAAAACTGAGGCCTACAGGGTCACACAGTGGTATGTGGAGGAGAGTCCAAATACCATGTTTTGATGCCCAAAACACATACCCTTTATTTACTTTATGTTGAAGATTCCCTAATTGCCTCAGTCTTACTTTAGACAGTAAAAGAACTCTATTCAATTTGACAAGATAATTCTTCACTACAACTGAGCATTTTAAATTCCTATGAAAAATAGATAATATAAACAGGAAATTCCAAGAAATTCTGAAATATATTTGAACTTAGGCACTTTTGAATGTGTAAAGCAAAAGCAGAAAAATAAAGCACATTGTGACAGCACTGTGGAATCTTACTTGGAGGCATTGCTGTGAGGTCACAACTCTTTAAGCAGCCAGGGTCCTTCCATCCATCAAAAACCAGTGTGATCAGTGAACCCGGACATGGATGAGAATTGTGGTTGATGCACGAGTGTCCATCTGTGAGTGAGAGCAGATGAACATCACTATTGTAGGGTTGTGGAGAAGCCTGGGAAAAATACAATTGGTGTGACCGATGGACTGTGGTTAACAGCGAGACTGTAATATTCATACATCAGTGCCAAAGATGTACTGTGTTGATAATGAGGGAATATGGAAAAGTGTGCCAAATGTATTTCCATGGACCATGGTTGGTGGTAATTATCTGATGATATTGTCTCATAATTGTAAGAAATGATCCACCACAGTATGGTGTGTTGATGAAGGAGTGTTGTATGGGAATTCTGCACATGTGCATGATTGTTTTGTAAGTTCACAACTTCTGTAATAAAAATATATTTAAAAAACAAAACAGAACAGTGCATTGTGCCTGCCTTTAACATGGGATTTAGAATCAGAAGTCAGGCTGTTTTGCTAAAGCAAGTGAAAGGGTATGTATTGTAACTTCTCCCAGAGTAGGTGCAAGCTGTTGTCAAGAATGAAAGCAGTTCTGGGGACTGCTTATTCTCCTTTTCTATCTTGCTCTCTCTTTCCCACTCTCCCTCATATGTGACTTCTCTTTCTCTTATGGACACTCTGCTTTTCTCCTTGTAGAGGCTCATTCTGATATCTCTGCCCTACCTGTAACCTGATTCATAATTTCTGTGCTCTAGGCTTGCATATGACTTTGGCTTACCATAAATCTTCTGGTCCCAGCTACTAGTGCTTTCTTTTAGCTTTAGCTCTGCTGCTAATCCCCTCATTTTTCTAGCTTTCTAGTTTCCCAGGGATCACACTCATTAGTTCAATTCATCTTTTCAAACTGTAGGTCATAGGGCATAGGGAAGAGATGATGACATACTGGTTATCTTTATGTCAGGTATCTGCTCCAGCTCATTAGGTTTTTTTGTTTTTAGTTATTTAACAATGGAGGCACACGGTACAAAGCATGGCCAGTGCCCTTTTAGAAGGACAGGGAAATTTCATGATAGGAAATGGGACCATTCTGGAAGTTTCTGTATTGGTAGTTTACTTTGTCTAGACCTAACTTTTGTACCGCACTCTAAGCAATAGTCTAAAGAGTTTTCCCAACCTCAATGGTGAATAGAATACAATGTGCAAGGCTCTCTGAAAGAAGTAGCTCACCTTCCTGCTACTGAACAAAGACCCGCCTGGAGTGTAGTGTTAGTGAAATTTCAACAAGTACATAGAAACAACAACAAAATAAATGCTGTTCATTGGCGTCTTATTGTATGCCACACACATCACATGGATTATTAATAATTCTTCCTGTATCTCCAGAAAATGACATGCATATCCCTATTTTACAGAAGAAGAAACAGGGGTTCAGGAAGCTTAAGTAACTGGTCCAAGGTCACCCAGAAACTGAGTGGTAAATACTCAGGTCTTTCTGATTCAGATACCTACATCTTTCTACTATATCATGCTGGCAATAATACTTTATTTCAACAGTCAAATAGATGTTTTTAATTAAAAGGAGAAAAACATTCTACTATATTTATGCAAATATTTACCATTTCTGTTTCTCTTTCTTCATTCCTGAATTTTTAAGGGTACTCTGGTGTCATCAACTAGAACTTCCTTTAGCAGTTCTTCTAGAACATATCTGCTAGTGAAAAAATTCTGTTTTCTTTCTTCTCAAGGGATTATTTTCACCGTCATTCCTGAAAGATATTTTCACTGGATAATAGAATTTTAAGTTTATAGGTCTTTTCTTTTAGCTCTTTAAAGATGTTGTTCCAATGTCTTCTGGCCTCCATCATTTCTAAAGAGAAATCCACAATTTATTTGGATTGTTCTTCCAATGTGTAACATGTCATTTATTTCTTTGACTGTTTGCAAAACTCTTCTTTGTTTATACTTTTCAGTAATTTTGTTATTATGTATCTGGCATGATTTCTTTCTGCTTGTCCTGTTTAGCGTTTAATGAGTTTCTTGTATCATGAATTTGTCTTTTGACAAGTTGGGGATGTTTTCAGGCATTATTTCTTTGAAGGCTTTTTCTGCATCAGTTTCTTTTGCCTCTGCTTCAGGGACTTGAATGAAACAAATGTGAGGTCATTTGATATTATCTTACAAATCTCTGAGACTAATCATTTTTGTTTCTTTCTGTTCTTCAGATTGGACAATTTATATTGTTTTATCATCAAGTTCACTTACCCTTTCTTCTCTCCTCTCCAGTCTGCCATTGTATCATCTAAGGAGTTTTTGTTGTATTTTTAAATTGTGAATTTGAATTTGGTTCTTTTTTGTAAACTATCTTCTGAGAACTTCAATTTTTCTTTTCATGGTAAGAACTTTCATCCTAGTTCATAGAAAATGGCTTTAATAGCTGCTATTAAGTCTGTCTGATAATTCTCATGTCACCATCATCTTTGGGTTAGCATCAGGGACTGCTGATTGCATGTTCCCTTAAGAATTGGTCAGATTTTCCTGGTTGTTGGTATATCAAGTAATTTTGAATTATATTTTTGACACTTTGTTGTTTTTTTTTTTTAAGATTTATTTTTATTTATTTAATTCCCCTCCCCTCCGCCGGTTGTCTGTTTTCTGTGTCTTTTTGCTGCGTCTTGTTTCTTTGTCCGCTTCTGTTGTCGTCAGCGGCACAGAAAGTGTGGGCGGCACCATTCCTCGGCAGGCTGCTCCCTCCTTCGCGCTGGGCGGCTCTCCTTATGGGTGCACTCTTTGCGCATGGGGCTCCCCTATGCGGGGGACACCCCTGTGTGGCAGGGCACTCCTTGCGCGCATCAGCACTGCGCATGGGCCAGCTCCACACGGGTCAAGGAGGCCCGGGGCTTGAACCGCGGACCTCCCATGTGGTAGACGGACGCCCTAACCACTGGGCCAAAGTCCGTTTCCCTATATTTTTGACATTTTGAATATTATGTTGTCAGACTCTGAATCTCATCAAATTTCTTTGGAGAATATTGATTTTTTTGCTATCGTTGTTTAAGGAGGCACTCAACCTGTAAGTCTGACTTTTCCTGTGGGTGGTAGTTTCAATGTCAAGTCTGTTTTCAAAATCTTTGCTGTGCTATTTATGTCTGCCTGAAGCATTCTGCACTCAGGGTTTGTCTGACACTTGTGAGGTGTTTATACTGTAATTCAGCTCTTAGAGTCTTTTCTATACTTCTTTGGGCATTTTCTGGGCATTTGCAACTTGGGGATGAGCTTGGTACTGGCATAGATTCCAACAAAGAAGTAGAGTTACTTTTCTCTAGCTCTCTCATCTTTGTTACCCCCACACTCTCTGGCATCAAAGGCTAGAGCAACCATTGAGGCTGCTCTCTTTCTCTGGCCAGAGAGATTGAGTTTTCTCAGAGTCTTGACCTCTGGTGTGTGGTGCTATTCCATGTTATTGTGCCATAGAGAATGTAGCAAAGGAAAGAGAAATATATAATGATTCTCCTACTCTCTGCACAACAGGGCTCCCTTTTTTTCTGGTTCCTCTATCTAGCAGGATGGATCCTCTTGTGGAACCTAAAGTGTCCTGCCTCTGCTGGGGTGGTACTGCAGATCTCCATTTGGAGCTGGTCTTGATGCAGGGCTGGCAGGGAGGAAAGATAAAAATAAACATAGGCATTTTTCACTCTTGCTTGCAATGGCCCCATTTCCTTTTTTGGGATCTTTTGCTATGTACATCTTCTACATAGTTCCCAGTTTGCCTTTCCTTCAGGGCAAAGCTGGGAGGAGAACGACAACAAAAAACAACAGCCAACTCTTTTTAGCTAAATTGATCTTTCATTAAGATCTGACTTCCTTCCTCAATCCACTTGCTTTTTTTTTTTTTTTCTTTTAACTTTTTGGAGCCCTCAGGTAGTTGTTTTTCGTATTTTTTTATTTGTGATCAGGGGAGTGGCAGAGTGGGCTTCTTACTCCTTAGACTGCGTCTCACTAGAGTATGTACCTGTTGTACTTGCCACAGAATCTGCCATGTGGCAGAGAAATCCTACATTTTAATAATTAACTGGAATGAAAATGTGAAATGTGAGGCTGACTAATTATCTTGGAAGTTCAGGTTGGGCAGGGATGCAAATATTTGGTCCGCAGGCTGCCATTCTTACTTTCCACAGTCAGAGTGACATTGGTATTTCCTCACTGCTCTTTGCCCTGTGGAACCTGCATACAATCTCAGAATACTTCTCAACACAGAAAACCTGGCAGCTGCTGCGGACCATCATCATTGGCATGTGAGGTAAAAGCCAACTTTTAGTTCTATCTTTAGGTCTAAAGTTATTCACACATAAATTCAAACTTTCCCTCCCCATCAAACTGCAGTGATTCTTCTCAAATCCTATCTACCCATCCTTTTTTCTCTCCTTAATATTCTAGTTGATTGACATATTTCTTCTTTGCCAGGTGGCTTGTTTAGGAAAAAAAAATTCTTTGCCTTCTTATAAAGTATCTGTATTTTCATTAAAAATTGTAATCTGACCAATATGTTGTACTGAGCTTTCCCCATTTACACTAAGAATTTATCTTAGTGCTTTAGCCTCTGAGAAATGATGAATTTGTTTAATAGATTAGCAATTATCCAGCTCAAAAGTGATTATTAGACTTTCTTTTATATGATTACTATAGCTCACCAATTCCATAATCCATTTATCACCAACTGCATCCTTTAATTCAGCTTTGCTTGTCCTAGACCATTCCTATAGCCTCATTTTGAATCTAAGTAAGAATATTAATAGAAAGTAGTATGCCTTGATATATCTGATTTAAAATCTGATTTAAAATATGCTTGGAAAAGCATATTTTGCATTTTGATTTTTCTGCTTGCCCTTTTCATTGCCCTAAACTATTTTCCAGTAGGGCCATAATCTAAACAGAGGTGTACTTTTTTGTTAGAGAGTTGTAGTGATTATCATCAGCTACCAGGGTATTACTGTGGTACAAATATTATTTTAGCAGGAGATATGAGGCAGTATTTCCAAATAATTTGAATGTGTTTTCATGACTTTTTATATTTGGTGGAAATACCTATAAGTGACCCACCTAAGTATTTACTCAAGATAACTCTTCCTAGAGTTTTGGTGTACCCACTTCTAAAAAAAAAAGATCTAGTCCGAAAAGTGTGCTCCCAAAGTATATTAAGCATGCGTATGATGCAGATACCAAGTATGAGGACTTGGTTGTGGGTACTCACCATTGACTCCAAGGTTGTCGGATAAGACCTCCTGTATAAGATAATTTTCAGACCCATGTCCTGGGATTCTGCCGAGCCTTGCTATGGCTGATAATAGAAAAAAGAAGGAATACATTTACTATGTGATGATCTGTTATGCTCACCTTCTAAGTGGTTTTTCTCTTCTCCTCTTCTTCTGGGTCTCCAGTTTACCGTGGTTTCTGGGCAGTCCTGATGCTCCTGGGCATAGTCGCTGTCGTGACTGCAAGCTTTTTGATCATCTGTGCAGCCCCCTTTTCCAGCCATTTTCTCTTCAAAGCTGGAGGAGGCTCGTACATTGCTGCAGGTATGTACAGTGCAAAGGGTACAAATGTTTCTTCATTTCTTCTAGCTTCCATTTCTGGATTCAAGGTGTCAAGTTTCTTTTGTAATAGTATAATAATAATAATAATAATAATATACAGTGTTTCTTGAGTACTAACTATGTGTCAGACACTTTTTCAGGGACTTTTGATGAATGAGCACACTCAAGCATCATGACAGCCTATCCCAGTTATCTGCCCATTACATGAATGAGGACAATGAGGCTTAGAAAGGAGAAGCTCTGCTGCTGACTTACTCTGGGATTGTATAAGAGTCTGTTCATCTTTTTTACCCTATGAAGCTTCTATCTGTAAAATGAGCATTGTAGCATATATTTCATAATATGTCAGGATATAGGTGAACTTTTTTGTTTACCTATAATAACCCCGTGATGATATTTTTGAAAAAGATACTGACGTGATTTATTATAGGTAAAAACATCCATTTCTACATCATCACCATTACATTGTTTAATCGTGGTCCATATGCATTATCTAAATACATTTCTTTTAAAACCTGCATTTAGCCAGTTTTCCAACTAGTCTTTCTAATTCCTGCTAAAATGATCCTAGTACAAATGGAAAAGTAAATAAATATGTGAGTCTTGTGAATTTTAAGGCTTTTTTACTTAATTAGGACGTAATGGCCAGAACACTGAATTGAAAATGTGCACAGTATTGTATTTGTGCAGTGGCATTTTGCATGGACAAAGAAACCAGCTATATCATTGTGCTATGTTTGTTAGTGGTTTCATAGATAAATCTTGACTCCAAAGCTCACTCACTTGTTCTTAACCTTGAATACTTCCTCTACTGGAAGCAGTTACCATTTACCTAGTCATTCAATCTTGCTCTATTTTTGTTGTTGCTATCATAATCTTTCTTAGGAATTTTGGTTTATCACAATAAACTTTTAGCAGGTTTTTGTCTAGTGTTTTCTGTAAATCCAGGAGTGCATACAGGGTGCTATTTCTCTTCCTGTTCCAGAGTTCATTCCTACATTGTTATATTCACAGTCTAGCTTTAGATGGTCTCTTGTCCCTCTGTTGTCAAGTAATCTTTCTAAAATACTGTTTAAAAAGAGCTTTTATCCATTATAAATACTATATACAAAAAATATATAATTTCCCTTAACACAAAACTCCAAAATGTGGCATTTTTCTCCAGTCTTTTTCTGTGCCCCTGTTTTTAAAGTCAGTTTCATTAAGGTATAAAAACACCTTAATATAGTCTCATAAACTATCATCCACTTCACTTATTGTCATTATAATCATCACAGAGGCAGCTCATGATATTGCTTATCATCATTTAATCAGTGACCAGCCATGCCCTCTCTTTTTGCATAATATTGTTTAGTTCTACAGAGGATATAAAAAAGAAGAATGAAATATGCATCCTCTGTTCAAAGAGCTCACAGGAACCCCCTCTGAGAAGAAGAGCCCTGTGTTACATACTCTGTCTTTCTTTTGTCTTTTAGCTCCACTCTTTCCTTGACTGTTTTCAAGAGTCTGACTTTATCTGTTACAGATTACTTAACTTTTTAAAGAACTTTAAAAATTGAGATATAATTCACATACCATAAAATTAACCAACTTAACATGTATGTTTCATTGTTTTTAGGTATATTCTCAGAGTCGTACAAATATAACCACAGTCTACCAAAATATTTTCATCATCCTAGAAAGAAATTTCATACCTGCTACCAGTCGCTCTCTGTCCCAGTCACCCTCTAGCCCCTGGCAAATACTAAGCTACCATCTGTCTCTATGGATTTGCCTATTTTGGACATTTCATATAAATGGAATCATAAAATATGTGGCCTTCTGTGTTTGCCTTCTTTCACTTAGATCTCATAATTTGTACTCTCTCTGCTTTAGTTTACAAGACCAAACTCCTTATATTCTTTAAAACTGGGGCATCTTCATTTCTAAATGCTTTGTCTTCCTCAAGCCATGTCCTATCTTTACTTCATTGAAAGTTCCAGTTAGGTGCAAGTTTTTCTCGGAGTGTTGCCAGATATAGCAGCTACCTACTAAAATGTGTAAATATTTGGTTCTTCTCATTCCTTGCTTTTCTTTTTTAATCTTCTCAGTTTGTCAATAATGGAAATATGTAAGAGAAGTGTTTTAGAACTGACATATTGTGGACAGCATGATTGTTATAGCTCAGAAATGCTTTGATTCTGGCTGTGGTCCTATTAGAGAATTGTATGTCTGTGTGTGTTTACTTCTTTATGTTTGCCTTGACAAAAGATTCTTGCCCATTTTCCCACTACATAATTTGCTTGAGGAAGAGTTATTTTTGGTTGAGCACTCTGTAGAAAAATAAAGCATTTGATACACAATCATATGCCTGGGTCGAGTGGATTTTCATTTTTCAGGTGAATCTTGTGCAGCCTGTGCGTGTTGAGCTGAGGGCCTTCTTGCTCAGTCCTTCATACAAAAGCCCTTTGAAGGGGTTTGGAGGTACCTGATGTATTCTGGGATCTCAGTCTGCAAACCACTAACTTAGGTGTTTATGAGGATACCGCCTTTCAAATTTGTGCTTTAATTGCCTTTATGGCATGCTTCTGTATTATTTGTATAGGACCTTCTGCTTCCCCAGAAAGAGAGCTATTTTATTGGGTAAGGTAAAATATTACTATTTGTTTTTATGATTGGGGCAGGAAAAGTTATGTAGTCAGGGGTAACTAAAATTTACTGTGTAGTAGCATTTTCTATAGGGAAACACAATGTTTTTAAATCAGTTATAGGGACAAATAAATTATCCTTAAACTTGACTTCTGCTTGACAGAAGAACTTCTAAAATCTTACAGTTGTCTATTTTTAACATTCCCAGATAATATTAATAGGCAACTTATCCTTTTGAAGTTGAAGATGGAAACTTACATGCTGTGCAATGTGAAGACAAGGACAATATGGAGTCAGCACTGAGCTTGTCAGCCAGCCAAATTTTTCTGTGCCACATTTAATACAGAACTGTGCATATATTTATTTACTGAGTTAAATTGAATTGACTTTATAATGCTTTCTTTAGTTAGGCTTTATATTTTCAAAATGAGGAGCTTTCATTCCATGAGCTATGCATTCTAAAATCTCTTTCTGTTTTGGGCTTACCTCATCATTTGCCACCTCAATTAATCTCCCATCCTGCCCTATGCCAATGCATTACTCTGCTGAGGCAGTTAAGAACAGATGGTTCCACTCTTGGACTCATGGTCGGTGTGCCTGCTTTGTCAATGCTGCAAACAAGATTGGGCACTCTCTTTATTTGGGCATATGACCTTCAGAGAAGGAAGAATGAATTCCAGATGGCCCTTTTCAGGTATGTGCACATAGAAAGAGTCTTTGGCATCAGCAAGAAAACTTTATGGGCATTCCACTCATGGGAGAGGAATGGTGATGCCACAGCGTAGGATGTGAGTAGGCTGTGGGGTCCGTGGTATTCCCTCACTCTGTCAACAAGCTCCCAGCAAGACATGGAAGGCTTGAGTTGCTACTCCCTGCACTTGTACAGGTAACTCCGCAGCTTGGGCAGGCCCCATGTTTCCTGAAGAGGTTCAGGAAATTACAATACCAAGCCTAAATTTAAATGTCTCATCACTCAACTCTACAATGTGTAAGCAACTGCCACATTTTTAAAACATGTGCTCATGGAAAACGTTTAGATACAAATTAGTAGGGGTTGACCCTTATCTTCTCCTCTCCCAGTGATATTGGCTGTGATATGAAAGATGCAGGAAGAATTAGAAAGGATAGACGTGGCATTACAAATATTTGTGTTATATGAAGAAAATTATTATAAAGCTGAATATTCCTAACCCATGGACAAAGTGGTTTCAAGATAGCAATCACTGTGCACAAATAAGAAAGAATCATGACAAGACCTGGATGTTCCCTGCTACTGGCCTTGGGTAATAAGCATAAAACTGGAAATTGGTATTTTACTAGCACACCAAGGGAGAAATATTTTTTGGCTCCCATAAGTGAAATTGTTTTCCTGAATGACATACTGGGATTTACGTTTTTCTGCTGAATGTAGAACTAGACAGACTCAATCTGAATCTCCGCTAGAACTCTTATTTGACCCTTAGGTTGATGGGACTACAGACATCTTCTACGTGTAACAACTATAGTATCCCTTATTCTATTTCTAGGGTTTGTGAATGGAAGCAAAGGTTAATTTGACTTATCATTTATTCCTTGGGAACATGTTGGAGGCAGCGTTGTAGTTTTGAATCCTGAATGTGCCTATTTTCTTTATCCCATTCTGTGACTACCAGGTATACACCTTGCCTGTTAACTGTTTCACAAGCTATTATTGGTCATTAGGAACATTAGCAGAGCACAGCAGAGTGAGCTGTGAAGAACCTTGCAAGTCCTCTGCTCATGGGGACAAGCAACTTGAAGCAAACTCTTCTCTGACTCACCCCTGCTATCTTCTGGCCTGAAGAACAGTGCATTCTTACTTTTTCTTTATTAGAGAAGTTGTGAGTTTACAAAACAGTCATGCATACAGATTCCTGTATACCACCTCACCACCATCTTGCATTGGTATGGAACATTTATTACTATTCATGATAGCACTTTTAAATTAATTGTACTTTTTTTAAACAGTAGTTACCTTTGTTGCAATTGATGAAAAATTATTAAAATAGTTCTATTATCCATTATTTTCATTAAGTATGTTTTTCCCATAACCACCCTATTATTACAATCTTGAATTCATATCGTACATTTGTTATGATTCATGAAAGAACATTCTTATATTTGTACTATTGACTATAGTGCATCATCTACGACAGGATTCACTGTGTTATACAGTTTGTACAATCTGTATTTTACCTTTTAATTTTTATTCTAGTAATAAGTACACCCTAAAGTTTCCACTTTTAACCACAGTCACCTATACAGTTCATTGCTGTTGATTACTCTCAATAATGCACTACCGTCACCACCATCTATTTCCCAAACCTTTACCATCAGCTTAAATGGAAATACTTACAAGTAAAGAATCAACTCCCCATTCTCTAACACCAATGTATCTCTTCGTAACCTATATTCTAGATTCTAACTCTAGGGGAGTTGCTTATTATAACAGCTCATAAGAGTGAAATCATATGGTGTTCGACCTATGGTGTCTGATTTATTTTACTCAACATAATGTCCTCAAGGTTCATCCATGTTATCATATTCATCAGGACTTCATTCCTTTTTATGGCTGAATAATATTCCATAGTATATTTATACCACATTTTGTTTACCCATTCATCAGTTGATTGGACACTTGGGTTGCTTCCACTTTTGCCAATTGTGAATAATGCCACAGTGAATATCAATGTGAAAATATGTGTTTGAGTCCCTGCTTTCAGTTCTTCTAGGTATATATTAATACCTAGTAATGAGATTGCCAGATCAAATGGTAATTCTATACTTAGCTTTCTGAGGAACTGCCAAACTGTCTTCCACAGCAGCTGTACTCTTTTATATTCCCACTAGCAATGAATGAATGTTACTATTTCTCCAAATCCTCTCCAACTCTTGAAGGTTTCTGTTTTTTTTTGTTTTTGTTTTTAATAGTGGCCATTCTAGTAGGTATGGGAAATGATATCTCATTGTGGTTTTGATTTGCATTTCCCTAATAGCTAGTGATGTTGAGTATCTTTGCATGTGCTTTTTAGCCATTTGTATTAATATTTCCTCTTTGGAGAAATGTCTATTCAGGTCTTATGCCCATTTTTAAATTTTTTTTTTTGTCTTTTTATTGTTGAGTTGTAGGATTTTAAAAAATATTCTGAATATTAAACCCTTATTGGATATGTGGTTTCCAAATATTTTCTCCTGTCATGTAGATGGTTTTTTCACTTTCTTGACAAAGTCCTTTGATACACAAAAGTTTTTAATTTTGAAGAGATCCCATTTATCAATTTTTCTTTCATTGCTTGTGCTTTGGGTGTAAAGTCTAAGAAACCATTGCCTACCACAAGATCTCAAAGATGCCTCCTGTATTTTTTTCTAGGAGTTTTACAGTCTTGGCTCTTTTATTTAGGTCTTTGATCCATGGAGTATATGGTATGAGATAGGGGTCCTTTTTCATTTTTTTGCATGTGAATATCCAGTTCTCTCTGCACCATTTGTTGAGGAGACTGTTTTCCCAGGTGGGTGGACTTGGCAGCCTTGTCAAAAATAAATTGGCCATAGATGTGAGGGTCTATTTCTGAGCTCACAATTCAATTCCATTGGTCAAGAAATCTGTTCTTGTGCCAGTACCATGCTGTTTTCACTACTGTAGCTTTTAAATATGTGCTAAAATCAGGAAATGTGAGTCTTCCAACTTGCTTCTTTTTTTCAAGATATTATCAGTTATTCTGGGCCCTTTACCCTTCAAAATAAATTTGATAATTGGCTTTTCCATTTCTGTAGTGTAGGCTGTGGAATTTTTAATTGGGGTTGCATTGACTCTGTAAATTAATTAGGATATTTTAATGATATTTAGTTTTCTAGTCCATGAACTCAGAATGCCCTTCCATTTATTTAGGTCTTATTTGTTTTCTTTTAGAAATGTTTTATAGGTTTTGGGGCACAAGTCTTTTATATCCTTGGTTAAATTTATTCCTATATATTTGATTCTTTTAGTTGCTATTGTAAATTGCATAATTTTCTTAATTTCCTCCTCAGATTGTTCTTTACTAGCATATAAAACCACTACTACTGATTTTTGCATGTTGGTCTTATATCCCACCACTTTGCTGGACTCATTTATTAGATTTAGTAGCCTTGTTTTCAGTTTTTGGGGACTTTGTATATATAGGATCATATTATCTGCAAATAGTGAAAATTTTATTTCCTTCTTTCCAATTTGGATGCCTTTTATTTCTTTTTCTAGACTAAATGCCCTGGCTGGAACTTCTAGCACAATGTTGAATAACAATGGTGACAATGGCATCCTTGTCATGTTCCATATCTTAGAGGGAAAGCTTTCAGTCTTTCACTGTTGAGTATGATGTTAGCTGTGGACTTTTCATATATGCCCTTTATCATGTAGAGGAGGAAGTTTCCTTCTATTCTTGTTTTTTCTAAGTGTTTTATTCAACAACAGATGCTGGATTTTTGTCCAGTGCCATTTCTTTGGCAACTGAGATTATCATGTGGTTTTTAACTTTCATTTTGTTAATGTGGTGTACTACATTAATTGATTTTCTTCTGTTGAACCACCCTTGCATACCTGGGGTAAAACCCATTTGATCATGGTGTATAATTCTTTTGATTGACTTTGGATTCAATTTGCAAGGTTTTTTTTTTTGTTTTTTTTTAGGCTTTTTTTTACCTATAGTCATAATAAAAGTAATTTGTAATTTTCTGATGGTGTCTTTATCAGGCTTTAGTATTATGGTTATGCTGGCCTCAAAAAAATGAGTTAATGAATGTTCCTGCTTCTTCCGTTTTTTGGAAGAGTTTGAGCAGTATTCACATCAGTTCTTTTTGGAAGCTTGATAGAACTGTGAAGCCATCTGGTCCTGGGTTTTTCTTTATTGGGAGGTTTTTGATGACTTCTTCAATATCTTTACTTATAATTCAATCTGTTCAGGTCTACTGTTTCTTCTAAAGTCAGTGTAGGTTGTCCATGTGTTTCTAGGAATTAGTCCATTTCATCTAAGTTGTCATTTGTTGGCATACAGTTGTTCATAGTATTCACTCATGATCTTTTTTATTACTTTGGGTCAGAAGTAATGCCTTCCCCTGATTTTACTTATTTGCACCTTCTGTCTTCTTTCTTTGTCAGTTTAGCTAAGGGCTTGTCAATTTTATCAATCTTATAAAAATCTTCTGGTTTTGTTAATTCTCCCTATGCTTCTTTTATGCTCAACTTCATTTATTTCAACTCTTATCTTTGATCTTTCTCTCCTGCTTGCTTTGAGATTAGTTTGCAGTTCTTTTTCAGCTTCTCCAGGTGTACAGTTAGGTCTTTGATTTTAGCCCATTTTTTCTTTTTTAAATGTAAGCATTTAGGGCCATAAACTTCTTTCTCAACACTGCCTTTGCTGCATCCCAAAAATTTTAAGTTGTGTTCTCATTTTCATTCATCTAGAGATATTTACTGATTACTCTTGCAATTTCTTTGACTCACTGATTGTTTAGGAGTGTGTTGTATAGCTTCCATATAGTGTGAATTTTCCAATTCTCCACCTGTTGCTGATTTACTCATCATTCAATTATGGTCAGAGAAAGTGCTTTGCATAATTCCAATCTTTTTCAATTTATTGAGACTTGTTTTGTGATGCAGCATATGGTCTATCTTGGAGAATGATCCATGTGGACTTCAGAAGAATGTATATCCTGTTTGGGATGCAGTATTCTCTATATGTCTGTTAGGTCTAGTTCACTTATCATATTATTCAAGTTCTCTTTTCTTATTAACCCTCTGTATAGATATTCTATCTATTGATGAGAGTGGTGTATTGAAGTCTCCAATTATTTGTGTAGAGACATCTAGTTTACCTCATGGAATAACTTTTTCCAGCCTTTCACTTTCAACCTATTTGTGTCTTTGGGTCTAAGATGAATGTCTTGTAAACAGTATATAGTTGGATAATACTTTTTAAATTCATTCTGCCAGTCAGTGTTTTGGATTGGATTATTTAATCCATTAACATCCAGTGTTATTACTGTAAAAGCAATACTTACTTCAGCCATTTTATCCTTTGGTTTTTATATGTCATATCTTTCTTTCGTCATTTATTTTTCCTCTTTTTACCCTTTTAGTTACCTAAAAGAGTAACTAAAATGAAGAATGATAGTCTTCATTTCTTCACTCTACTCCAAGCCACTCTCTCCTGTCTTTTCCTTCCAGCCTGTAGAACTCCCTTTAGCATTCTTTGTAGGGCAGGTTTCTTCTTGATGAACTCTCTCAGTTTCTGTTTATCTGTGAGTATTTTAAACTCTCCCTCATTTTTGGCAGACACTTTTGCCAAATAAAGAATCTTTGGCTGGGATTTTTTCTCTTTTGGTACCCTAAATATATCATACGACTATCTTCTCACTCTATGGTTTCTGATGAAAAATTGGCACTTAGTCTTATTGTGAATCTCTTGTATGTGACCAATTGCTTTTCTTTTGCTACTTTCAAAATTATCCCTATATCTTTGGCATTTGCATTCTGATTAGTATGTGCGTTAGAGTAGGTCTATTAGGGTGTATTCTGTGGGAGTATGTTGCACTTCTTAGACAAGTATACCTATACCTTTAATAAGCATTGGGAAATTTTTGGCCATTATTTCCTCAAATATTCTTTCTGCCCCTTTTCCTTTCTCTTCTCCTCCTGGGGCCCCATGACATGTATGTTTGTGAACTTCATGATGTCATTCAAATCCCTGAGACCCTGCTCAACTTTTTCCATTCTTTTCTCTATGTGGGTTTTTCTGTCTATAAAATTTTGATTGTCACATCTTCTAGTTTGCTGATTATTTTGTCTGTTCAAATTTGCCATTGTATGCCTCTAGTGTATTTTTAATCTCTTCTATTGTGCCTTTCATTCCCATAATTTCTTTTATATATTTTTTATACTTTTAAATTCTTCTTTATGCTCACACAGTGTCTTCTTAATATCCTTTATGTCTTTAGTCATATTTTCCTTCATCTTTTTTAATTGATTTAGGAGATTTGTTTGACCATCTTTGATTAATTGTCCCAAATTCTGTGTCTCCTCTGAAGTTTTAAGTTTTGCCCTTGACTGGATCATATCAGCATTTCCTCTCTGCTCTTCCCTTGATGCTGTACAGTGTTCTTTTGATGTCCATAGTCTGAGAACAGTTATTTAAGATAGTTCCTTCCTATTTAATAGCTGTTTTGGTGGTATGCCTGAGCCCTGGATCTCCCTACTCCACCATCTTCCTTAGAAGCCCTCTTAAGCATTCAACCATGCATTCTGAAAAAGTACTGATGCAAACTCTCTCATAAAACTAGTTTAGGAGAGGTAAATATATATAAAACAAACATTAAAAATTTCCATATTAGCAGTAAGTAATGCTGACTTAGAATTAAATAGGGCATGTACTTCTGTTTGTTTATTTTTTAAAAGGTCAAGGAAAATTGGAGGAGCTCATCAATAAATCACATATATAAGATAGATGTGATGGATATATAAAGCAAGATTTTTTCATCTTAATCATATTAAAAATATGAAGCCAAGGGACATATTTCTGACATTAATTTTCCTTTGATTGAGACTGACTGCATGCCTCACAAAGAAGCACTCAGTGTCATGCTTTGCTCATCGTGTCTTCTTCCAGATAAGCCAGAATATGGCTACAGCCAGAGCAGAAGAAAATTATGTAAAAGAAACAAGGTCAAGAGGAGGAAAGGATCAAGAAAGAATTACTCTGGCCTGGAGCCAGAGTTCTGAACTTACAGGCACACACATCTCCCTGATTGCACCTGCTGTCCCTACATCTTTATCTTGAAAGATCTGCGCTATAAACAGTCACTTCACATGGACAAGTAAAGGGTACTATCTGGGAAGAACAGGTCTAGAAGGATAGAAAAATGTTTGGCTACAGTAGCATTTCCAAAGTTTCTGTGTGTCTCTCTTAGCACTCAAGAAATATTGGCTTTCAGGATCAAATTAAAAGCTGAACTTCCCCATAGAAAATAGAACACTTCATCCAAGATCAGGATATAACATATCCAGGGCTCTGAGTCAGACTTTTTGTTGGAGGGAGGTGGGTGTTGGGAAGAAAAAGGTAGTTCATAAGAATGTCACAGATATATCAGGAAGATATAATTCCTGTAGTAGAACCAATGTTTCCAATTTTTATGACATCTAGAAAAGCACTTTGAATTTTCCTTTTTCTCAGATCAAAAGGCTTTGGGACACTAAATATGCTGTCTAAGTCAGAGGAGAAGACTAATCATTCTTATGTCTCTAAAATTACCTGCTTTGTGTCTTCACTTTGTGCCTTCTATATTATACTGCGGAGTCTTTTAGTTTCTTAGATTGCTTAAAGCAAATACCACAAAATGGTTCAGCTTAAAAAATGGGAATTTATTCCATTGACTTTTCAAATCAAGGCATCATCAAGGTGATGCTTTCTTCCTAGAGACTGACTCCCAGTGATCCTGGTTCCTCAAGGCACATGGTGGCATCTGCTTGTCTGTGCCTTCTCTTCTAGATCTCATTGATTCCAGCTTCTTGCTTCCTTGGCTTTCTTTTCTTTGTATTCATTCCATTAATAAAGGACTCCAGTAATAGGATTAAGACCCATCCTAAATGAGATGGATCACAGCTTAACTGAAGTAGTCTCATCAAAAAATCCTATTTACAATGGGTTCACAGTTACAGGAATGGATTAACTTTAAAAACATGTTTTTCTGGAGTACATGCAGCTCAAAATACCACACTCTACCCGCTGGACCCCAGAAAAGACATGTTCTTTCAATGCAAAATACATCCATTCAATCACAATATTCCAAAAGCCTTAAGTCATTTCATTAACACTACTAAGTACAGTCTCATCAAAATAGGTTATAGGCATGGTCTGTTCTGGGGCACAATTCCCTTCTGGCTGTGGACCTGTGAAACTCAGAGAACAACTTATTTCCTTCCAGTATACAAAGAAGGGACAGGCATAGGATAAATATTCCCACTGCCATAGGGAGAAATTGAAAGGAAGCATGGTCACAGGTCCCAAACAATTCTGAAACCAGCAGGGCATGCTCCAATTTCAAGGTCTGAGAGTCATCTCTGGAATGATGTTTGATCCTTCATGCCTGATGGAGTGACAGCCCCAGTCTTTCCAAGTACTTGCACAGCAGTTATGGTCTTCCCAAATACTGGGGTGAAGTCTCCTCTCTCTTCAAGTATTGGGATTGGGCAAGCCTCCCCTGGAACACTGCATCATAGGTTCCAACCTTGGCAAACATTGGGGTGGTGGCCAGGCTCTTCAGTCTCTGGGGAATTGACACCACCATCTGAGAAAACTGGGGTGGTGTGACTCTCCACAGTCCCTGGGGAATAGGTCCCACCCTCTGAGAAAACTGGGATGGTGTCTAGACTCTGTAATTTCCGGGGCACAGGCTCCAATGTCTGAGAACACTGGGGTGATAGCATTCTTCCTGAACAATGGGGTGGAAGACCCAGCCTCTGCAAGTGCCAGGGCATACTCACCCTTTCTACATGGATGTGCCTGCTCTTTTGGCCCGAAAAGATATCTTTGGTCCAGACCTCAGTTTCCATGGTTCTGCCCTTGAAGTGATTTCTCTTCAATCTATCCCTTTTCTGTCCATTTTAATCCAGGCTGGCAGTGGTTCCATTTATACAAATCTTGCAAAAAAAAAACACTTGTCAGTTTTGCATGTAGCACCCAAGTGTTCAGATCATTAGATGGTAGGATTTCGTTTGATCCTTCCTGGATAACTCTATCTCCACTCTTGACTTTCATGGAAATAGCTGACAGAGTCCATGTTTAGTAAAAGACTCACATGGGGCACTCTTCCCTGGGAACTCAACTTGCTTTCCAGAAACTCAGTATTTTCATTTTAAAATTATTTTTAATTTTTATTATCTTTTAAAAAATACATATATCACGCAAAATGTTACATTAAAATCTACAAGAGGTTCCCATATATCCCCACTCCCCATGCCCACCCCCATCAACAACCTCTTTCATCAGTGTAGCACATTCATTGCATTTGATGAATACATTTTGGATTACCGCTACACAGCATGGATTATAGTTTTTCCCATCCATAAGCCATGTGGGATCTAAGCCCCCTCTCGATTTAGAGGTGGAATAGACATCGCCACCTCAGGGTCCTCAAGAGGTGGAATAAAATATGGATTACAGTGGTCTTACTGGTATTCTACTATATAATTATTGTGACTCTAGTAATGGAAGAAACTGTATCATTGATGTGAAGACAGTGACCAAGGAAGTTGCTGAGGGCAGAGAGAGAGAAGAAGAGGTGTGATATGGGGGCATTTTTGGGACTTGGAGTTGTTCTGAATGATATTGCGGGGACAGATGCAGGACATTATATATCCTGCCATAACCCACTGAATGGACTGGGAGAAAGTAAACTACAATGTAAACTATAATCAATGCTGTGTAGAAACTCAGTATTTCTAAATCATCAATTTCTGGTTTCTTTGTGCCTAGGAATTCAGTTCTCTGCTTATTCATTTCCTTTCAGATTTTACTATAAGCTGCAAGAAAAAAAAACTTTTCAGTTCTACACTTAGCTTGGAAATCTCTTCAGCTAAATATCCAAGTTCATAGCTTTGAAGGTCTGCCTTACATTTGACATCAGAACTCAATTTGATGAAGTTCTCTGCCACTTTAGAATGAAGATCACCTTTCCTCCAGTTTCCAATAATGCATTCATCATTTCCTTCTAAAGCCTCATCAGAAGTAACTTTAGTGTTCATATTACTACCAACAACTTCCTCAAAGCAATCTAGGCCTTTTCTATCAAGCACCTCACAGTTCTTCCAGCTTCTACCCATTTCTAAAGCCATTTCCACGTTTTTGGTGTTTCCAATAGCAGCACACCACTCTCTTGGTTCCAGATTCTTCCTTAGTTTTCTAGACTGCTTAGAGAAAATACCATGAAATGGTTCAATTTAAACAATGGGAATTTAAATAATTACCCATGCTTAGAATCCAGGAAAGTGTCCAAAAATGTCCAAATCAAGGCATCATCATCAATGTGATTCTTTCTTTCCAAAGACTGGCTGCCAGCAATCTGGTGTTCCTCTGCCACATGGCAAGGTACATGGTGGCGTCTGCTCCTCCTCTTCTGGATTTCGTTAATTTCAGTGTCTTGCTTCTGTGGCTTTTCTCTCTCTCTCTCTCCATTCTATTAACAAAGGACTCCAATAAGAGGATTAAGACCCATCCTGAGTGAGATGAGTCATACATTAACTGAAGCAGCCTCATCAAAGTGTCCTGTTTACAATGGATTCACACCCAAAGGACTGGATTACTTTTAAGAACATGCTTTTCTGCAGTACATTTAGTTCCAAACCACCACAGATCGTTTGACTAGAAAACTTTTTGTTCTGGACATTGATACTGTCATAATACAGGAAGGTCATTCTTCAAATTTTAATGTAGGATATTTTATGTCCTTGATCTGACATTTTATATAAATGACTGAGTACTAGACTAAGTCCAACTTGATTAATATTACACAGTAAAGAACTGTAAAGAGTTTTTCTTTACAATACTTTAAAACTTTCTTTTCTTTCTTAGTTTCTTCTTTGAAAGCACAGTTTTCCCCACAGACTTTTCAGTTGAAATGCATGTAAGAGAATGAGACTCATCCTGATTTACTTTTGTTTTAGCTTTTTTAAAAAAATTGCTGGAGTATTATGTATCACCCATACATAAACAATAAATGTATGGTAATAGTTTTGAACTTACAAAACAAATATACATAACATCATACAGGGCTCTCATACCTCACCCTATCACCAATACCTTACATTGTTGTGAAACATTTTTAACTAATGATGAAAGAGCATACTCAAAATATTACTGCTAACCAAAATATCTTACATTTGGTTTATTTTCCCCCAACTCACCCTATTTTTATTATTATCATTATTTTTATATCATTTATACATGAACATACATAAACAATAAGAGTATAGTAAAAGCTGTAAACTTACAAAGCAAACATGCATAACATCATACAGGAGTCCCACGCATCAACCCACCACCAACACCTTGCATTGTTGTGAGATCTCTGTTACAAATTATGAAAGAATATCGTCAAAATCCTACTTCTAACTATAGTCCATATCTACATTTGGTGTACACAACCCACCCTATTATTTTTTAAAATATATTTTTATTACAGAAGTGTGAACTCACAAAACAATCATGCACATATGCAGAATTCCCATACAACAGCCCTCTATCAAAACACCACACTGTGGTAAAACATTTTTTTACAGATTATGAGATAATATCATCACACTATTACCACTAACTATGGTTCACAGCATATATTTGGCACACTTTCCATTCTTCCTCATTATCAACACAGTATATTTTTGGCACAGATGCATGGATATTACAATATTGCTCTTAACCGCAGTCCATAGGTCACTTCAGTTGAATTTTTCACCAGGCAATAGTGATATACATCTGCTCTAGCTTACAAAGGACACTTCTGCATCTGTACCATCAACCACAATTCTTATCTACCTCTGGGTTTACTGTATATTCAGTCTCTAGATTATTCTCTACATTTCTTTCAATTGAAATTTATATCCCTAGACTACCCTTTCCAGCCACTTTCCCATTTATAAACCTGCTGTTACTCACTATAACGTGTTACTGTCAACTCTGTACATTTCCACACTTCCACAGTAAAGCTAATTAAAATTTCTACATATATTAAATGTCAGTAGTCCACCTCAGTCCTCCTTTTATCTCCTTTAAGAATCTACCACCTACCACCAGGTCTTGAAGATGTTTTCCTACATTTTCTTCTAGAAGCTTTATGGTTCTTGCTTTTATATTTAGGTTTTTGATCCATTTTGAGTTAATTTTTGTATAGGGTATGAGATAGAGGTCCTTTATCTTTCTTTCAGCTATGGATATCCAGTTCTTCCAGCACTACTTGTTGAATGGTCTATTCTACCCAAGCTGGGTGGGTTTGACAGGCTTGTCAAAAATCACTTGACCTTAGATGTGAGGGTCTGTTTCTGAACCATCAATTCAACTTGATTGGTCTAGGTATCTGTCTTTATGCCAGTACCTTGTTGTTTTTACCACTGTAGTGAGGTAATATGTTTTAAAATATGATTTACCACTGTAGCAAGGTAATATGATTTAAAGTCTGTAAGTGAGAGTCCTCTAACTTTGCTTTTCCTTTTTAAGAAGTCTCTGGCTATTCAGAACCCCTTGTCCTTCCAAATAATTTTGATAATTGTGTTATCCATTTATTTAAAAAATGCTGGTGGAACTGATTGCATCGAATCTATATATTAATTTGGGTAGAATTGACATCTTAATGATATTCAATCTCCTAGTCTGTGAGCATGAATTGTTCTTAAAATTATTTAGGTCTTTTTTAAAAATTTCTTTTAACAATGCATTGTAGTTTTCTGAATACAAGTGCTTTACATCTTTGGTTAAGTTTATTCCTAAATATTTGATTCTTTTAGTTGTTATTGTAAATGGAATTTTTCCCTCCTGACTTTCTCCTCAGATTGTGCATTACCAGTGTCTTTTTTTGTTGTTATTGTTACTGCATGCATCAAATATTCTTTTCCAGCCTTTCACTTTCAATATCTTGGTATCCTTGGGTCTAAGGTGAGCCTCTTACAGACAGCATATAGGCGGCTCATATTTTCTTATCCATTCTGTCAGTCTGTGTCTTTTGATTTGGTAGTGTAAGCCATTAATGGTTAATGTTATTACTTAAGGGCAGTTCTTATTTCACCCATTTTGACCTTTGGGTTTTATCTGTCATATTTTATTTTCACCACTCTTTTGAGACTTTTAGTTACTTTTACTGAATAATCTTCACTTCTAGACTCTCTTTGAAGCCTCTCTCTCCTGTCTTTTCTTTTCAGATGGTAACACATCCTTTTGTATTTCCTGCAAAGCCAGTCTCAGTTACAAACTCTCTCAGTTTCTGTTTATCTGTGAATATTCTAAACTCACCCTATTTTTGAAAAACAATCTTGTAGGATATAAGATTCTTGACTGAAAGCTTTTCTCTTGCAATATCTTAAATATATTAGATCATTGTCTTCTTGTCTCCATGGTTTCTGATGAGAAATCAGCACTAATCTTATTGGATATCCCTTACATGTTATTCATTGCTTTTTACTTGCTGCTCTCAGAATTCTTTCTTTCTCTTTGGTATTTGATATTCTGATTAGTATGTGTCTTCTGGATTTATTTGGATAGAAGTACATTGTGCTTCTTGGACATGGGTATCTATGTCCTTCAATAGGGTTGTGGAATTTTCTACCATTATTTTTTAAATGTTTCTTCTGTCCCTTTTCCCTTCTCTTCTCCTTCTGGGACACCCATGACATGTATGTTTGCACATCTCTTATTATCATTTAGTTCCCTAAGACTTTGTTCAGTTTTTTTCCATTATTTTCTTCATCTATTCTTTTGTATGTTCACTTTCTGAGGTCATTTCTTCAATCTCACCAATCCTTTTTGCTGCCTCCTCAAATCTGCTGTTATATGATTCTAGTGTATTTCTTATTTCATTTATTGCACCTTTCATTCCCATAAGATCTTATATTTTTTTAATGTATACTTCCAAATTTTTCTTTGTGCACATCCAATGTCTTCTTAATATCCTTAATCTCTTGATTCATCTCATTAAATTTATTAGGGAGATTTGTTTGAACATCTTTGATTAATTGTCTCAATTCCTTGATGTCATCTGGAGACTTATCTTGCTCCTTTTATTGGGCCATATCTTCCCATTTCTTGGTATGGATTGTAATTTTTTGTTGGTGTGTTGGCATCTAGCTTACTAGATGTATTTCTGGGTGCAGTTTCTCTCTTTAGTTTATGGCTGTCTTGCCCTTTTTCCCTTTCTGGTTGTGTAATAGGAGCGAGGATGTAGTTGGTGCTGTAAGCTGTGGAGGCTCAAGTTGCCTACATTGCCCCAGGAACTGATGAAACTTCTCCCACCTTTTTCCTTTGCCAGGTCTAGGGAGAAAGTCACAGCCATGCGTACTAATTCAAGTCATACAGACCAAAAGTAGAGTTGCCCAGTGAGAATGATGAAGCTTCACACCCATCCTCCCCTGCCTGGGGTAGGGATGGAGCTGCATTTGTGGGCAGCAATCCATGCCGCATGGTTTCAAAATGACCACATTTGCCTCTGTAGACTTCTGACTATTAGGTCTGTGCTAGCTGAATGTACCTGTAGTTACCCAGAGAGGTTGTGCCAGCTTCCTCCATGCCAGAAGCGGAGCTGAAGCCTAGGCTAGGGATGCAGTTCAATCTGGGTGGAAAGAAGCCAGTTCTTACCAGCACTGTGATTTTCAGTCTGCCCGGCTTCTGCTCAGGCTGGGGGTGGAGTAAAAATGGGGCTACCAGCCTCTTTCTGACTTGGACAGGTTCAAACTTTAGCTGTTTTTAGGATTATATTTTAACCTGCAGAATTTACTCATCAGTAGCTGAAGTTGGTGCCCAACTGTCTCTTTCTCCCCCATTTTTGGGAAATGGAGCTCCCAATTCTAGCCATGGAATAGCTCCTGAGGCAGCTTATGTGGCCAGTGGAGGATGGGCACTGGCCTCTGTGGTGTGGAGCACTCTACTGATGAATCTTTTCTGCAGAAGGGGAGTCTCCTCCTTCAATTCCTTCAAGGATGTTGCAGGATGCTCTTCTAGGCTCCTGGAGCCTCAAACATGTGCTTTAGATAGCTCTGGGTGATTACTTACTGTAGGATGAACTGACTCTGGGAGCTCCTTACTCTGTTGTCATCTTGCTGGTTTTCTCCTGATTTAGTTTTGAGTGGGGCATCAATATGATTAATAGCCAACATCAAATTGACTGAGGGACATGCCCCTAAAGGAGGAATTTAAAAGGTCCATTCAACCAACACTTTAGTTGGTTGAATGAGTGTGGAGAGGTGAGGGGATCCACAGAGATGCATGTTGCTGGCCCTCCCCCCACCTAGGTTTATTATGTGCATCTTCCTTGGGGACATTTTGAATTACTTTCTAACTCTCGCCCAGAAAATTGTAGGGGATGGGAGACCAGCTTAGTAATAACTTTGCTGGAACTTTTCTAGAAAACTTTTAACTTCAAACTTGAATAAATGTTTTCCCTACCCTTTAAAATTTTTTTTCTGCTCTGTGCTGAGAAATAAATCAGGCCTGATTTACTTACATGGCATATTATTATGGGGTTTATTTAATCTCCACTCTGAAAGGGAGTTATCAGATGAGTAGGGTGACAAAATTCTTTCTGGCCTGATGACAGGGTCTCTGGTCTCAGAGGTTTTGTCAAGATGAAGAGGCAGAGAGAGACTGCATCTGCTCCATTCTCCTTGTCCAAAGCATGTGTGTTATTGAACATCTACTATGTACTCAGTACCATAAGGGACTGATTTCTGGGAAAATATTCTGTTTAAACACCCTACCTCCCAAACTGTCACTTTGCTCAGAAATGGCTAGTATGAAGTGAGTAAGGACTATTGACTTCTCGACTAAATTTTGTTATGCAGTTTCCAAGGCCGTTTTTTTTTCCCTTGACAGTTTCTCATGCAGAAAGAGAAGCACACTAGATATAGGTCCATCCCAAACAGATCCACCTCAGTTATAAGGGTCTGTCCTAGGAAGAATTTGTGTTTCCTGTAACTAATGCACTGGTGGGGAGGTGTCAGTTTGTTTGCTTCGTGGAACACTTAAAACAGAAAATGTACTGTATATGAATGAGCAGAAATCTGGATTTAACTTCTTTTATTCTTTTCAAAATGTTTGGTAATGTGACTATGAGGTGACTGATGCCACCTTGTGGAGAATTCCAATAAGGAATTGGTAGGCATGTTTTGAGATAGTCTACCTCATTTCTTTTCATGAAATCTCAGAGCTGAAGAAGGGACAATGGTAAGTTGATTCTCTTGCCTCTTAGCCAGGAGTGAAATAGCAAGTTATCTGAGAATCTCTGATGCTTTGAAATATTTCAAAGAATAGTATTTTCTGGCCACTGGCAGGAACTAATGCCAAAAGCTCAACAACAATCTTGATAGTAATAACAAAATTAGTCAATCTTTATTATGTGCTTGCCATGTTCCAGGCCGTGTGCTAAGTGCTTCCCCTCCATTAATTCCTTATAACCACTTTCTAGGATAGGCACTTTCATTGTCTTTGTTTTACCAGTAAGGAAACTGAGGTCTAGAGAAGTAAAATGCTCGTTCTAACTCACTCAGCTAGCAAAGTGCAAAGCTTTCTGGCCAGTAAACCTTGGAGCTTAGATTTGAACAAAGGTGGTCTATGTCCAGGACTTATGCTCTTGAATCATTCACTACTTCTGTAAACTCTACAATTGTAAGTAAACTTTTATTTGACATTAAATGCAAATCTGCTTTTCAGATTAAATCCCTAATTACCTGAAGGAATGGTAAAATCCTCATGATCATCCTCTGTCAAATTGTTTCTGAGTAGAGTGTAAAGTATTGTACTTTGCATGTTTAATGCCTAAAATTTTTGCACCAGCCTGAGAAAATCATAGATACTTGAGAAATGCAGTAGGCAATATAGGGGTTAGTTGACTAAATAAAAAGAGGAGGCCAGAAAATGAAAAGGAAATGGTGATTATGTACTTGGAAAGCAATATGTTGTAACCATGAAATTATAACTAAGTAAGGAATTAAAGCAATCTTAGAAAATTGGAGGGAAAACAATGGAAAATGAGCCCAAGAAAATGAATGGCAATAAGCCAAGAATGTTTATGGTTTACCATTATGCATTAGTATTACAATTTCTGAAATATGATATATAAAAATGAGTATAACTTAATGGAAAGAGAAAACAACAGCATATTAATATAAAGAAGAAAGAGCTAATTATTCAAAAAATACAATTTAAATTATTTTTAAGGACTCCTAGAGCTTATTTTCTTAGAGAAACTAATGTTTTTAATGAATGAAATAATAGATATTACACTATAATGACAAGCAATATTCTCTAGTAAATGTAGAATTGGAGAATTTCTCCTTTCCCATAACATAATGTGTATGGAAATAAATATACATGTTGCCTCACGAATGGACCCATAAGAACTGAGACAGCTTGTGCTAGTGTCTGTTGCTTGGCTCTACTTTTCGTGTGATACACAGGGCTTCTTGGAATTTGAGAGAGGCCTAGGCCACTACAATTTTTAATGTTCCTGGTATATTAAAGATTAATACATATCAAAACAGAGTTGCAAATATTGTGGCACTTCAAGTGTTTCCATTTAATTTATTAATGCTCTATGCTTCTAGTACACATATACCAATACAATCACCTATATATAACTTTCCTTTGCAAGTATCATCTAAAATTTAATTGGAAGTATTTTATGAATGTGAGGCTCAAATTGAATCCCAGTGGCATTGTTATCACGGGGGAGCACTATGATTCCATTCCATGAGATGTACAGAGTTCACCAGCCATTTTTTATTTGATTTAAATTTATCAGCAAAGATAAGCATAACCATGAAAATCATTGACATCACCAGTAGGGTTGATAGGGAAACTCAGAATGTAAAAATTTTTGGGTCACACTTCTAAGAGTTGGCCAACTGCATCTAAAGAAAGATGGCTTAAAAAATCACTTCACCGTGCATCACACAAAGGAGAGAGAATAAGAGATGCAGCAGATCAGGGAGCTGAGGTGGTGCAAGAGAATGGTCGCCTCTCTCCCACTCCAGAAGGTCCCAGGATGGGTTCCCAGAGCTGCCTAATGAGAATACAAGCAGACACAGAACACACAGCGAATGGACCAGAGAGCAGACAATTTTTTAATAATTTTTTTTAAAAAATCACTTCACTGTGCATCAAGATTGAGGTAGCTTTTAATCAGCAGATATTGGGATTCTTTGTTCATAAAAACAAATCTCTTAAGAAAGTGATAATTTACTCACATAGCTAGAAATGAAAGAAAAGAAAATGGTCAAGGTCAGAAACACCTACAGAGATGTGGGTCCTTATCTAGTTTTGCATTTTGGTGCTATCTTCAGAAAAATGATAATCCCTTAAATTTCAAGTTCAAAGAATTTCTGCCGTTATCTGTGCTACAGTTTAGGAAGCTGATACAAAGAATTTGGGGGAAAGATTTTGTCATCAAGGAAAAGTAGCATTAAGGGAGGAATACATTTTCTGTTACCAAGTGTAAGCGTGAATCACTGTTGTTTTTCTTTTCTGCCTGTCCTCATCGTTCTGTTTAGCCCATGTAACCCTGAATGAGCCCACCAACATGAGGGATGTGAGTGTTGTCTAAAATACTGTGGACGTCCTCGACATACTACTCTAGCTACAAGGCACCAGCATTTGTCTAAATGGCCACTTGAACTTTGGAAGGAATGACACTGAATCTCATGGTGTGAGGAGGGTTGGGTGGTACTTAGGTCTGATTTGGTCCTTGATTCTTGCTTCTCCTGGAAACCCCTGGCTGACCACAGACCCCACCCTGATGTAGTCCCAAGACTGCCCTTTGCTTTTACAGACTTTGGCCTGATCTCTTCAGGGTTCCTGCAGGGCAGCCAGGGCAAGGCGAGAAATGAAACTTCACTACACATTAAGGAAACACAGCAGGAAACTAAACATAATCATCTAATCAGGATTTTTACATCCATGGCACTCTATGTTTAGTTTCTCATGAAAAGAAAGCTGAGATAAGGTGATTTTCCTTAAATTATAGTAAATTTATGTCTCTTTGTTGGGCTTTTGAAACTAAAGTTTTGCCAGAATAATGTGTTTCATTTCTAAACAAAATTGTTAGTTTATTTTTTGAGTTTATGTGAATTTTTCTACAGAAAAATCATTTTTTTTCACATGTTGGAGGCGTTGATGAAATCTGAATCTGAGTAGATGCAAAAGGGTCAGCAGGCTGCAATTCCGTGATATGGGAGGGGCTTGTTTGGCAGTAGGTTGTTTTAATTTCCTTTGTGGCTCTTCAGACTTATTTGAAAGTGCTAGTGGGTTTTGTCTGGGTTCTTGGTTATGCTGCAGAAATGAATTTCAAGAGCTCATTGGGTGAGTTAAGGCCAGTAATTTATTCAGGTAGGGAGGGAAGAGAAATGGGAGAAAATAACAGACTATGGTTCCCAGGTAGAGAGGAAGGGACTGGAAAGTGATAAAGTGGGCTGATTCACAGATGACAATTCCCTGTTATAGATCATAAATGCCCAAGTTTTACTTGCATGACCATCATGGCAGAGGAAAACCGGCGAGAGCAGGGCACAGAGGGCAGGAACAGGGGTCCAGAGGTGTGGGAGTGCGAATTCAGGCATTGCACCTGCTTTTGAACTGTTAATTTTTCCACCCCTTTGCTAATGGCATGCGAAGATCCCAGCTGTTAACTGTTTTGATTGATTACCCCACCAGCGATCTCCCATGAGGGCCCAATGCTCAAGTCCTTGGGGAATATCCGAGGCTTCTGGCTTCCAGAGGAAGTCTTTGTTCTGAATAGCAGAATCTTGGGGAGGGTCTTCAGCAGCCATCTTGGGGTTTTTGATGTCCACTTGGACTCTTGCAGGGTTCCAGATCCATCTATTGATTCCCTATCTTGCTAGCTTGCTTCAAAAGTCTCCTGTAGAGTAAGTCATTCCCAAAAGAACAGAAGTTATTTTGGATTAGGGGAGCATCTGTTTCACTTATTGTGTGCTACCACCCAGCTGACTGGGAGAAGCCATAACATATTGCTTTGCTAGTTTTCCCTGCAAGCACACAATATCAAGACATAGAAAGAGGCATCATTGTCCGAAGCAATGCAAAGCAAAACACTCAAGCCAAAAAAAAAAAAAAAAAACCACGGGCCAGAAAACTGTTTTAGCTTTTTATTGCTGCTGCAATAAATTACCACAAACGGAGTGACTTAAAACAACATAAACTTGTTATCTTATGGTTCTGTAGGTCAGAAGTCTGGGTGGGCTCGGCATACAATCGCACAAAATCAAGGTGTTGTCTGGGCTACCTTCCTTCTTTAAGGCTCTTGGGAACAATCTGCTTCCAAGGCTGTTCTAGGTGTTGGCCAAATTTACTTCTTTGTGCTTGTAGGACTGAGGCATCTCCTTCCCCGTGGTTGTCACCTGGGGGCTGGTCTTTGCTCCTAGAAGCTACCTTCATTCCTTCTCATGCATTCCAGGTGGCTTCCTCCAGCAAGTGTTGTTTGTATCCCTCTCAAGCTTTGAATACTTCCTGCTTTTCCTTCTGCTGAATCTCTCTAACCTTACCCAGAGAAGGTTTTGTGCTTTGATGGGTTCATGAGATTAGATTGGGCCCACTCAGATAATGTAGGATAAGCTCCCTATCTTAATTGCATCTGCAAAGTCCCTTTTTCCATGTAACATAACATATATGCAGCTTTCCAGGATTAGAGTGTGGGAAACGTAAAGGGATCACTCTGCCTGCCACATCCAGGCTGACTGTTAAGGCAGGTGCTCCCCCCAAGTGTCACTTCTCTACAGTACCCCAGCAGTTTACTTCAGGACATGGGGGAGGGCACCAGCTCACTACACTTCCATGCTGTGTCCCCCAGGCCTTATTTCCATCTCTCCACAGAATCTGGATTTGTGTGTGTGTGTGTGTGTGATTTTGTTTCTGATTTCCTGATGTGTGCCTTTGTCACTGACCCCCTAGTATCAGAGCGTGCTTCTTTGTTTCTGCCTGGGGCCTCTCCTCAATGATGCACAGGAAAATTACAACTAATGTAACTTAACAGTAATATTGTAATATTTTACAGCAAAGACAAGAAGATATTTTTTCAATATCTTCACTATACATTTATTTTTTATGTATGTTCATGTATGAATGATATACTTAAATAAAATTTTATCTGAACAAAGTTTAAAAAAAGGGATTAAGGAACTTAAACAGTCACAAAAATTCCCTGTGCTCAAGGCACTTGGAGAGTTTAATCACTTACTCAGCACTATTGGACCACTGTGAAAAAGAAAATTGATGTTTGAGGAAGATAATGTAAGATAGCTTCTTTTAAAACTCTCTTCTTAACAAGTGTCCGAGGGGCCGCTAAGTGTTGGAAAGAGGGAGCTGGAGGAGATGTGCTGCGGGTCACCTATGATAGCATCAGAAAAACCCAGCTCCATTTGATTAATTTGGTATACGAATGTGTTCTGTAGAAAGATTTTGTTGCCAATTCTTGTTTCAAAACCATTTGTCTAAGGAAAGCTATCCATCAGTCCAAAGCTCTATGTATGAGACAGAACATCAAAAAGCAATATATTCACAGTAGCTTAATTCATAATAGCTCAAATCTGGAAGCAACCCAAATGTTCATCATTCGATGATTGGATAAACAAATTGTGCTGTCTTCACACAATGGAATACAGCTCAGCAATAAAAAGGAGTGAGCGACTAACACTAGCACCGTGGATGAATATGCAGACATTATGTTGAGTTAAAGAAGCCAGAGAAAAAAGCCTGCTCTGATTCCACGGATAGGAAGTTCTAAGGACAAAATTAAGCTATTGTGATAGAAATCTGAGCTGTGGTTGCTTTGAGGGAGAGACGAGACATGAAGAAACTCTGTAGTGATAAGTACATTCTATTTTTAATGGTATGTAGCTACAGTGGTGTTTACATTTGTCAAAACGTATCAAACCATATACTTAAAATTCATACATTTTACTCTGTGTAAATTATACTTCAGTTGAAAGAATGAGAAAAAACAAAACAATAATTCTGGGATGCTTTTAACCATTAGAACAACCTTCAAACCATGGAAGTTTAATGTAATATTTTCAAATATTTGAATGGTTTAACTCCTGTAAAAGCCTCTTATGAGTATGCTGTCGATTTATGTGGTTCAATTTTCCTATGCAGATAGATGGAAGACATTCATTATATCTTTCTAGATGAATTACTATGTGTCCTTTTATAAAATAATAGTAAATATATGACTTATTAAAGATTCTCTTTTGCTCATTCTTCTGGGAATGTCAAATGTAGGTTTACTGTTCCCTTAGAGCACTCTCCCAAGCTCCACATTTTTTAAAGTGCTGCCTCGACTTTCCATATGTCTCCTAATACTTCCTCAGTGTATTTTTTCCTATTGCAGGATGTTTTGGAAGGTCCTCTGCCTGTTGGGTGACACCTGCTGTCAGGGTTTTAGTCTGCAGACCTCATTTTCATCCTTTGAAAAATAGACACAATGAGTCAGCTAATCCTATCACCCCTGAAATTTTATTCAGTACTTGCTGAATGTTAACCTTTCTAGAGTGTGTGCATTTTCCAGGTAGGGAGAAGACAAATGTTTCTGATTCTAATTTACTTTTCATCTTAACTTCCTTTGTAATACATTTTTTGACTATGGAATTCTATGACCTTCCCTCACAGCCATTGAAAACTGTAATGAATTGCCACTGAACTTGTGGGGAGGCATGACTAAAAGAGGCCACTGAATTTATGTGTCTTCCCCAAGTAACCAATAACTCCCCATGATTCGAGTTGTTAGCACACAGTTCAATTACATTTAAGCAGGTAAAGAATAAGTAACTCCAAATGACTGCATTTTTAAAAATATAGGTATATGACCTTCAATTTTGACAATTTGCCTGTTATTTTGAGGAAGATTTTCTTTGTTATAACTGTTCCCTAAGAATGTGATTTTTAAACCAGCTTTTACAATATACTATAAAAGATCTTTATTGTATGCCTCCTTTTTTCCATTCTTGTTTCTGTGAAATATTCAGGGTATACAATTTTATTTCTCAATCTGTGACTTGGCCGTGGGCAAATTCATTTGTTTTTGTTTCCATATTGTGATTGTTTCCATATTGTTTAGCATTAACAATTGCATTCCTAATGAGTATTTGTGATAAAATTTTATATGACCTTTGTTTCAGAAAAATGATTTCCAAGAATTTATGATAGAGGCAAATTTTTCAACTTTGTAAGAGGATCCATGTAAATCTTTAGCTTGAATGATTCTTCTCCACACTTTCAATCAGAAGAGCCCCAACATGTTCTCAGTATGAGTCCATCATTTGCCTACACTTTTATTAAAAGCGCAAATCTTCATGGACTTTGGGAACATGTTTGGTTTTTCTTGTTTTTTATGCCTCTGCTTAGCTATTTTGTGAAGTTTTTGTTTGGACTTCAAAAAAAGGGCCATAAAATTTAATAGGAAATAAGTTTATGACTGAAAAATATATGACCAAACTTAAAAATATTTTCATTTAAAAACAAATTGCCATCCAAACATTACTGATGTTTTCTGTTCCTGACTAAAATCACTGTTACATGTAGGTTTGAAACAGAACTCATTTGTTGCTCAAGACAGTTAGTGCTTATGTTCTTCTTAATAAAGGTCTTTAAGATACCGTGAGGGAAACGCACTTGACCCAGTGGATAGGGCATCCGCCTACCACATGGGAGGTCGGCAGTTCAAACCCTGGGCCTCTTTTACCCGTGTGGAGCTGGCCCATGTGCAGTGCTGATGCGTGCAAGGAGTGCTCTGCCATGCAGGGGTGTCCCCACGTAGGGGAGCTCCACGTGCAAGGGGTGCACCCCATAAGGAGAGCTACCCAGCACGAAAGAAAGTTCAGCCTGTCCAGGAATGGCACCACACACACGATGAGACCTGACACAATAAGATGATGCAACAAAAAAAAAACACAGATTCCCATGCTCTGACAACAACAGGAGCAGACAAAGAAGAACATGCAGCAAATAGACACAGAGAACAGACAACTGGGGCGGCGGGGGGCAGGAGGACGGGGAAGGGGAGAGAAATAAATAAATAAATAAACATTATTAAAAAAAGATCCCATGGGATAATAATCAAGATTTTCTATAATAATAGTGTTGCCCTAGAGGAGATGCTGTGCTTGATAGGTGGAACAAATGAATAACATTACTCTTCATCAGAATTCACAATATCCCACCAAAGGAAGATACGTCTTTTGTGAGTACCTGTCCCCACACAGGTGTACACATTCTAACAAACATGGCCATGGACTTTAGCCATATGGTTGGGTTTTTATTTTAGCTATTACATTTTAAATATTGAAATAATTTCAAATTTACATAGAAGTTGCAAGGCCTTTTACCTAGAGACTCCATTTGAGTTTTGCTGTTTGTCCTAGTATGTCTTTTATAGCAAAAGAATTCAATCTGGGACCATGTTTGGCATTTAGTTGTTGTGTCACCTGAGTCTCCTTCAAACTAAAACAAGTCTACAGACCTTCCCTGACCTTCTTGTCCTTTTGAAGAGTACAAGCCTATAGTTTTGAGGAATGTTCCTCAGTTTGGGTTTATCTTTTGTTTCCTTGTGATCAGATTCGGTCTATGCATATTTGACTACAGTATCATAGAAGTGACAGTGTTCTTCTCACTGCATCCCATCAGGTGGTGCATGATACTGATTTGTCACCTTATGGGTAACCCCTTGAGTGAGGTTGTATTTGCCAGGTTCTTTCATTGTGAAAAATTACTTTTCTCTTTTACAATTAACAAGTATTTTATTGAAGAAGACTTGGAAGCTATGTTAGTATCCTATCCCTCATCCAAATTTCGATGACAAGTTTCAGCATTAATTTATGTATCTTGCCAGAATTAATAACTATTTTGGTGATTGCCAATGGTATTTTCTAATTCTGTCATTCCTTCTATATTAATAATTTAGCATTTTACTGTAAGGAAAACTTTCTCTTCTTTCCATTTATTTATTCACTCATTCATCTATATCAGTGTCGACTCATGGATTCCTATTTTATTCATTGAAATATAACATGATACTATCATCATTTGTTTTGTCTCAGAATTGGCTAGAGGAAAGTCTGCAAGCTGGCTTCTGAAATGTCCTCATCAACCTTTGAGCACATCTTTACTTTTGGCATTGCAAGATGTTCAAGGCTCATCCTGTACTTTCTATCCCAAACTGGAATCAATTATATCTTTGAGGACCCCTGGTTCCTTTAAGTGGATTATGATGTTTAGATACTAAGATCTGGACACTTGGTGTTGTCTGTGCAACTGAGGAGTCACTGTCCCTAGACCCTGTCAAGAAAGGGGACCAGGAAATATATCTATGTGAATACACACATGTATATTTTTAAACATGCCCAGTTTTACATCTTTTGGCATTTCTCTATCATCTCTCTCCCTCTCTCTCTCCATCTCATATCTAATTTATCTACTATCTATGTATCTTCTAACAAATCTATAAAATTGTGAATTAACACTGATATAATTAATTCCAGTCTAATACCATGAGGTTCATTTGACGTACTCCCTTTTCACGTTTGTAATTCCCTTTTCCAGCGGTGAGAAACTTGACTCCAGGCAGCCTCAATATATTTATTCATTGGGTCAATCCACCTCTTTGTAAATCTCCTGACTTCTCTCTTGGCCACCTACCACTCGCACACACCAGCGGTAAATTCTGGCTGTCTTTGTTGGGAACATTTTGCCATGTTAGTTCATTTTCTCTCTGTTTCTTTTTATACATATATGTAAAACACTGGCAATTTAATGGGTAGAGAAGCACTGTTTTACTCCATGGGTGAGATATAGCCATAAACTAATCTGATACGAAGTAAATGGACTGTATCTTCAATTAGTGAACAAGTTAAAGATTGTAATGATAGAAGAGCTTATTCTTCATTGCTTTTAGGTTGTAATTCCTCTTGAAACGAAAGCAATATTTAAATATAAGTTAATGTTTCCTTACTAAGTGTCATCCATGTGTTTACATTTTTTAAAATATCCAGATTCATTAGTGAGTTTTGCAACTTTTGAAAAAAAGTGTATAGTTTTTACAGAAAGACAATTTTCTTTTTTCATAAAAATAACTGAAAGCAGAAGAGATTTACATAATGCAAGGAAGATGAGAACCATAATAAATAATAAGAAAAGTTTACAAGGTTGTTTGCATAAGGCAAATGATATTATGCAAATAGCTAAGCCAAACTTTTACATTAACAGAGAACACTGTCTATATATTTGCTGAAAAATGTCTTGAAATGCACAGAGTTGCTAGACAACACATGGTATTGCCATATTGTTGTCAAAATCTGAGGTACAGCTTTGTAAGGAGTTTGCTCGCCGGCTATGACTTTACTATTTCTCGTTGATATAGTTGTTGTGCATCCATTGCTTATTCTGAGCTCCTGTATTTGCATTTACGTTACAGAGCACAGAGTGAAGGATATTTCTTATTAGTGAAGCATCTACTTTGATTCTTCATTGCTGTAGTTCATATCATGATTACGAGAAATTTAAGTTCTGATACTGAGATACCGAGACATATTTATGATCCTTCTTCCTTTGTGTTAACTTCTCCAGATTCTTTATGAGACTGATGGCTTAAGAGAGAGAGAGGGCATCCTAGATGCTATAGGAGCACAATTAACTGGAAGAATTGATTGATGGCTGGGCTTTGAAAAGCAGCTCTCTTCTGCCAATTTGCCTCAATCCCTACTCCCAACCACAGGGTTATTTTTCACCTTGCAGACATTCTGGCAATTAGCTTATGGAGATTTTATACCTAATGGCTCAGCTCATTAATTCAAGAAGTGTAATAGATTCTTGGAATGTTTGGACAGAACTTTTGGACAAATAGCAAGTGACCTCAAGTACATTTTGCTTCGGGACCACTTTGAGTCCCTTGCGCTGTGTGTTTTGTGTGTGGGGCCTGTCACTTGCCAGTGGATCAGACGAGGGGACTCCTGAGTCTGTGTTGCAGCACAGAGGCATTGTTCTCTTCTGGTTCGGACAGGAACAGGTATGTGGAAAAATACATGTGTAGTGGGGTTCTCAAATTTCAGAATTCAGAGATCTTTTGCCATATTTCTTACTAGGCCAAGGGTCCAAAATCATAATGCTTTCTCCACTCTTAAAATTTCAAAAGCGCATTTGCATTGGGGGATTATAATTGCATTAAAACTGTTGATAAATTATGATGTTGCCTACTAGTTAGTGGTTAGGCATTTTGTTATCCTGTTTTGTCTTGTTTTGGTTTTGTTTAGTAAATCTCTTGCTCTCAAACTGTGGATTTATATTCCACAGAATCTTTTATTATCAATCTCCCCTCCTTTATCTATCAAGTCAAAATTTTATTTATGCTTCAGTGAATCTTCCACAGCTATATTCCAATTTTATGAATCATATATATCCTACTATGTTATTTCAGTGCTTTCATCTCTGTTCTTATCTGGTGCTTACCTTGGGGTCTCTTCTCATGACCATATTTAACTGCAGCACTAGTTAGTTGTGTTACAATAGCATGACAATAGTTAGAAAGGCTGGAAATCAGCTCCAAAAGCCACCAGCTTGTCATCCCACAGGTGAATAGATGTTCAAATGTAAACTCCACCAGGGCAGGGATCTTTGACTCATCAATCGCAAGCACCTAATCCAGTGCCTGGTGCAAGGTAAGTACTCAACCAGCTATTACTACTCTTAGGTGCTGCTGTAGCCCTCACCTCCATGCTTTACAATTAAAGATGTGTGAATAAAGCAAAACAAAGAAGCTGATAAGAAAGAGGTGATTTAGGCAGTATCCCGTTTTTAGAGGCTTGATAGCGGGCAAGTGGTTGTTCTAAACAGTATTCCTGGGCACCCGCCTTCAGCAAGGCTAGCGCTCTGTGTTTCCCTCCTCAGGCATCCTGTTCTCCCTCGTGGTGGTGCTCTACGTCATCTGGGTCCAGGCAGTGGCTGACATGGAAAGCTACAAAAGCATGAAGCTGAAGGACTGCTTGGATTTCTCCCCTTCTGTTCAGTATGGCTGGGCATTTTTTCTGGCCCCAGCTGGGGTATTTTTTTCTCTGCTTGCAGGATTACTATTTTTAGTTGTTGGTCGGTATATTCAGATGCATCACTGATCAACCCACTGTCACCAGCATTTTCTTAAGAGATTTTAAAAGAGAGTATACTTTAAAAATGTTTGTTTCTGGGATCCCAGGGTAGAATCAGTTGATGTAACTTTTCCCTTGCTATTTGGGTTAACAGCTTTACTTGTGATTTCTTAGGAAAAGAAGGGTCCTACAATCTCTCCGGACACCACCATATTTCCGTTTTCTCTCCATGCTATCAAAGATCTGTCTAGCTCTTTAGGAAGCAGGTAACAGGGGCTTTCCTTTACCTGCACAGGTTAGAGTTCGTGCAGGTTGCAAAGGCCTGATAAGAGTGTAACAGCCACGTGGGGCAAGTCAAGATTTGGTTTAAAGCCTCCTGGCATTCACTTCTGCTGCTGCTTAAAAAAAACAAAAACAAACAAACAAAAATAACAAAAAACTTTCGAGAATGATTAAGAACAGAAAACAAATGTTGTCAGAGTAATTTGATTCATTTCTTCTCCACATGCATACATAGCCACATCCATATCCACTGACTCCTGTCAGTAAATTATTCATTATTTAAAAATAGATCGCAGTTGTTGTTGTAGCAGGAGCCATGCAAACTCATTAGTTAAAATGGGCCACAACAAACAAAACTGAGAATGTGTGCTTACTTCACTTTCTTACCAACAGTAGTTGGTTACCTATTTTCACTTAATTATGCACACTTATATAAAACTAAAACTATTTTTAAAAGCAGTAAATCTGTACACCAAAATTGTACATAATATAGTTTGGATTTTATGAACTTACAGTGGGTTAATTGTATATATAACATGGTTTAAAATATGTAAAATCCATGCACCTTAGCTTAATACATAGTTCTATTTGATATTTTAAAGCTCTTATTAAAAATTATATTGCTAAGATATTCAGTATGTGAAAATTTATTGAAGAAACGTGCTTTTAATATCCACTAGCTATAAACTTTCAAAACACTTCCATATGAGAATCACAATAGCCTTGCTTTATAAAGACCATGAAATATTAACTTTTCCCAAGATTTTATGGGTTCCTGGTCTTCTGATCATTTGATTCCCTTAATTACAGTCCCTCAATTTTTCATCTTAGTACTAGATTATTAATGTTTACAGATCTGCTATTTCTTTTAACCTCCTGAAAAAAGTTTTTGTGGGGAAAATAATTCCTTATTATTTACTAGTGTAGACATTTTGCATATCAAAGATATTCATTTGGCACTAATTTTGATTGAAATCAAATCCATCTGAAAGTTCTAGGGGGTATTTGCACTTTGGAAGCCTCCATCCAGGAACTTGGTGCTAGTGAAGAAAAAGAGAAATTACATGGGAGCTGGGCTTGGTACACAGCGTTTTGTTCCACAGCTGTTGTGAATGCAAGAGGCATGACTCAGAGGCCAAGAAAGTGACCGCCTAGAAGATGCTGCGGGATAGAGTGCTGCCTCCAACATAGATTTCCTGCGATGGAGAGATTGCCTGCGTCTCTCTGCAAAACTTGTACTTTGCCATTATGTCTTGTTTTTATGAGAGGAAGCTTTGGGAGGAATAGGGTCTGAAGTAGGCACAGAATGAAGAGGGCATTTGACTGAGCTTCAAGACTTGCTTCAAATGAAAAAATAAACTTCAGGGGTTTAACTAAGTTTCTCAAGCCATTTCAGTTATATCATAAACATTTTTGTGGGATTTCCCTTTATCTTTTCTGTTTCATTTTTATATTGCTTCATTTGACTTCTCTGCTTTTGGCTTGATTATTAGAAAAATAATTATGAGTTCTGCCATGCATATTGACTGTGATATTAAGTTATGGCATACTATTAAGTTTTCCAGACGATGCTGGATGCATTGGATTGGTTCATATCATCTGTAAATACAATTCTTTTTGTAGAACTTTGGAATGGAGCCTTTTTCTGGTGTACTGTATGTTATTTAAATTTCTCATACAAGCTGCTTTAAGTAAAGATTTGAATATTTATAAATTTCAGATGGTTATCCTCGCTCTCTAGAACACTTATACGGCTAACATACATCCATCATGAGGCAATTGGCTCAATATCTGATGTGTATGACACTTTTACACAGATCCACACTTTGGAAGTATTTTATAGTTGTAATGCATCAATCACGTTAATTTCAAACATATTTCCTGATCTATTTATCGGCAGTCCCGAGAAAGAAGAGAGGTAAGTTGTGTTTGCTATGTCAATGAGTAAAATATGCTTTAAAATAGCAGAGATATACAATGCATTGTTGCAACAGCCTTATATCTGATTTGGGATAAAATGTTTCCTTTTATTTCTCCATTTGATGTAATAGTTAATTTTCAGAGCCTCCAAGCAAAGTGTTAAAATCTTTTTTAAGAGTGTTGATTTTGCATCATAAAGTTTCAACTTAATAAATAAGATAGTTTTTCAATGACACTTCTAAAAATTGAATAAAGAGGGTAGTGTATTATACCCTTGGATTTTGATGAAATTTGTGATCTTTTCAGATTGTATTTGGTTCGGGGGCAGTAGGTACTATACACATTAAAAATAAAAACACACATAAACACACATAAAACAGCCAGTATGCTCCTACTGGTCATTTTCATCATTAATCTTATGAAATATATTTATTGAATTTGAGGATTAAATCAATTTATAAAGGTATATGATGCTGAACATATCGGTATTTAGATATGTGTATGTATGTTACAATGATAAGCTTGGATAGAAAGAGATAAAGTGAACGGTGGAAATCAATATATTTGAGCAAAACAAATGTAAAAAATCAACTTTCTCTTGGGTAAAAGTAATATAGCTTTGTTTCCCTAGATACTGCTTAACTTTTAACTCAGTTGATGAGGACACATTCAGTCCAGTACATAATTTGATTTATATTTTTATGAAAATGACCAAGTTGGCCTCACAGAGAAGGAAGCTTCAAATGCTAGAGGGGATAGGCAACCCTATGAGACTAATGAAAATAAGATGGATATCAGTCTGCTGGTGGGAGGATTTTTAGGAAATGGTCAGTAGTTCTGTGGCTACATAGAATTAGGAAGTCACTGGGAGTGAGGGGCCCATAAAAAAAGAGATGAAATAGAAAACTAAATTTCTTTTTGATTGTTTGAAGGAATTAAATATATGGAGACATTTTTTCAGTGATGATCAAGTAGAGGTGGAAAAATCCTAAAAAGAACAGGGGAAGACAGTACTTTAAATATGTTAAAGATTAAGGAGGACTAGAAATATTTAACATCATATATATTATATAAAAAGAATAAACTGGAAGTGGATGTGGCTCAATCAAATGGGCTCCCATCTACCATATAGGAGGTCCAGGGTTTGATGTCCAGGGCCTCCTGGTGAAGGCAAGCTGGCCTGTGTGGTGAGCTGGCCCACGTGGAGTGCTGGTCTGCGCAAAGTACTGTTCCGTGCAGAAGTGCTGCCCTGCTCAGGAGTGCTGGCCTATGTGGAGAGCTGGTGCAGCAAGATGATGCAACATAAAGAGATACAGAAGAGAGACAATAAGAGATGCAGCAGATCAGAAAGCTGAGGTGGCTCAAGAGAACAATTGCCTCTCTCTTACTCCATAAGGTCCCAGGATCGGTTCCTGGAGCCTCCTAATGAGAATACAAGCAGGCACAGAAGAACACACACACAATGAACACAAAGAGCAGACAATGGGGGGGGGGGGGGGAGAAATAAATAAATATTTAAAAAAAAGAATAAATTAACAAATGAACATTTAATATTCTTAGAAGCAAAAGAGGAAAAAAATAAAAACATCCAGTTAGAGCACAGAGTTTCTGAAACAGTTAACCAAGGCACATGCTAGGAGCTATATCTTCAGGAGCAATTAAGACCAGCCTCAACCATATCGTGGGGCTTGGGAAATATGGGAGAAAACAAGTTTAAGATGACAGAGGCCCACTCTGGCTCTTGAGTCATTTTTGCCCCACTCTGACTATGAAAAATGGAAAGGCAATTGTAGGGTGGAATCGGTATAGTGATCCATCTGGTATGTCCAAGGAGTCTTTTATGCTTATATTTCTAAACTTTATGTAATTGGTTTATAAAGTATCTCTAAAGATAAGTTAGAATGATTTAGAATTCCTCAGGTAATGGTGGTTTTTCCTGTCCACACAAATGGCAGGGATAAGCTAAATTGGTTTTATGAAATAAGCATGGTTGGAATAATTGACTTCTTGCACTGATACTGAGTGTTAAATAAGATAATTTAGGATGGGAAAGGACTTGCTGGGATAAAATAATGCACACGCAGCAAAATTTTCATATTCCCATTCTTGTGAGAGTCCAGGAGTTACTGTAATATAATTCACTGAAAAATGGAGGACAGTTTTTCCTTTATATAAATTCCTTTTTTATTTTCTTAGCATTTCTTTTCCATTATTTCTAAAAAGAGACTGCCACTTTTAAAGAAAAATTCAGCAGCACTTGCAGATAGTATTGGCATTGAAAAATATCTAAATAAATAGATTTTGAATCAACAGAGCTTAATAAAGAGTGACATATAAAGAAAAATTCTTATTGCCTCATGCATATTCTAGTGTAACATATACAGAGACAATATAGGAAATATTGAAATAGTCTCTTTACCCCCAAAATATGAGGGAAGTTTTTTCTCAAGAATTTTATGGTTGTATGTAAATATCTGCAGATATGTCAAGTAGGAAGTTGGATTTACCTTTGTATGTGTGTGTTTGGGTTTGGATAAACCTATGTATGTATTTATAAATATATATGTATGAATACACACATAGATATGTATACACATAATATTTATGTATATATACAAATATTTTGTATATCTATAATATATACATTTATGTATATGAGCAATGCCTGTATTTATGTGTTCATATACATGTATCCAAATATCTATCTCTCGAGTGTTCAAGATTGTCTGAAAAGGGGGCACATTTCATTATTGTGCTTTTGCATGTGTCCCACCTGTGAGTGAGGGACAAAGGAGAGATTCAGTGTATGCTGTCATGGCCTCCTCTTCCTTGGCTCCAGAGTATTTGTGGAGATGCATGTGCAATGGATTTGTCATCATGTCTTACCCTATAAATGTCCAATGGCTGTGTCTGTGTGCATTTTCTGGATACTACTAGTACCTAGTAAATGATAGCTGGTCGTGAATATTTACTTGGTAGTTATAAACCCTGTTGGACAAAAGAATTCCTTTCTAAAGCAGCCTAGCTTAGCTGATTCATTCAATCCCCCTGCAGCACATTGAGCCAACTAAGTTCTCCATGACCTCCTTCTTGTCAGGTCTCCTATAGGGAGAATCCCGTGGTGTGGTGGGAAAGGTGATGAATCTCCATCTGAAGACTTGATTCCAAACCTGGATTTTAAACTTTTAATTTAGACAAGTTATTCTACCTCATTTTGGCTCAATTTCTTCATCCTATAATATTCACTATTTTATTCAGCAAATAGTTGTCATGTGCACACTGTTATGTCACAAATGTTGCTAGATAGAGGATATATAGACATGGTTCTTCCCTTCCTGAAGCTGGTATTCTAGCAAGGGGTATAGACAATAAAAAAGTGAAAAAAAATGACTAAGAAGGTATAAATTGTGTTATAAATTGTGATAAATTTTCTAAAGAAAATTACACAGGACATAATGATAGATAAAACCATGATTTTGGATAGTCAGGGAATATCTTTCTAAGGAAATGATTTTTATTCTAATGCATAAAATTTAATAAGGATCTATCCTAGTGAAAAGGGGAAGTAGGAGGATTTCAGGGAGGGAAAGGAAAGGCCTGAGAGTGAAAAATGAGCTTGACCTGTTCTAGGAACTGAAGGCAGGCTTGTGAGGCTGGATGTTGAGGGGATTGTGATGAAGTTGGAAAAGTAGGAAAGCCAATTAATTCAGAGCCTTTGGGTCATTATAGTATATTTTGAGAAGTAAAATTGAAAGAACTTGCTGGGAGACTTGATAGGGATGAGAAGAGGGAAGAATAAGAATGACTCTCAGATTTCTAGAGTAAGCCAATGAGTAGGTGGAGAAGACTGAGAGAGGGAAGGCCAGGATGGGAACAGGACTGAGGGAGAGAAGACTCCACGGTTCCATTTGGATGATGTAATATTTGAGATTCCTGTGAAATGTCCAAGTTGAAACACTCCAAGTTGGATGTAGCAGTTGGGAATTCAAAGGATCAACCTGGGATGAAGATACACATTTGGGAGTTATCAGCATGTACATGATATCTAAGGCCACGAGAAAGCAGAGACCACTATGGAGAAAGGCTAGAGAGAACTCTCCCAGTCCTGGAGAATACACCATTTAGAAGGTTAGTAGAAGACTGACCATGCAGAGAGGCCAGAAATATAGTAACATAGAAGGATTAATGGGAAACATAGTATCAAGGAAACCCAGAGGGGAGAATTTTTTAAGAAGGGATGATGCTGCTGAGAGGAAAAGGAAGACAGGGAAAGAAAAGTTACTTGGGTTTGGATTTGAAAACTTACAGATTGTTGGCAATGCTGACAACAGATGTTTTGGGGGAGTGGTGGAGATAGAAGCCAGTTTTGATTGGCTGTAGAGTTAATGAGATTTGAGAAAGTGGGGACAACTTGTTATGCAACTTCAGAAAGAAGGTTGCTTTTGAATGAATATAGACAGGCTTGGATGTGGGTAGAAGAAAATGTAGGGCCAAGAAAGAGCATTCTTAAGGACTGGGAAAATGAGAGCAAGCTTGTGTGCTTTTGAAAATTCTATGTAGGGGAGCGGACTTGGCCCAATGGATAGGACGTCTGTCTACCACATGGGAGGTCCGCGGTTCAAACCCTGGACCTCCTTGATCCGTGTGGAGCTGGCCCACGCACAGTGCTGATGTGTGCAAGGAGTGCCCTGCCACACAGGGGTGTCCCCCGCATAGGGGAGCCCCACGCACAAGGAGTGCACCCCATAAGAAGAGCTGCCCAGCGCAAAAGAAAGTTCAGCCTGTCCAAGAATGGTGCCGCACACTCGGAGAATTGACACAGCAAGATGACGCAACAAAAAGAAACACAGATTCCCGTGCTGACAACAACAGAAGTGGACAAAGAAGAACACGGAGCAAATGTACACAGAGAACAGACAACTGGGGAGGGGGGAGAGGAGAGAAATAAATGAAAATAAATCTAAAAAAAAGAAAATTCTGTGTAGAGGAGAACATCACATAGGAAAGAACACATGCCAATATATGTGTGGAGGGGCAGTGATAGCCTACATTAAAGGAGGTCACATATGTGAAAATGTGCAGAATACAGAAAACACTTATTCAGTTGAGGTTGTTTGAAAAAGCAAAACCAGAAAACAAGCAAAAGCTCTTATACATTTACCATGCAGTAGTCCCAGAGTTAGGTGTTGGAGTCACAGAAAGATTGACAAATCACCTGGCATAGATCAGATGTAATACTCTTGACTTATCAGCTAAGCATATAGATAAGATAACAGAGAGTCAATACAGTTGAAGAATAGACCTGTTAAAATTTTTAGTAGGAAAATAAAATGGCCGCAGCCTCAGTATGTTGGTATGTTATGGTCTATTTAGAAGATTCCATCTTGCTCATGAAGTTAAATGCTCCTTGACTTGCTTGATAAGTATTGGAAAAGGAAATTTCTTGTTCATTTCTGACAGTATTAGTTTTGGTTCTCCCTTAAAGAATGTCAGTGACTGTCATTCACTGTCACAAAGCCACCCATTGGTTTGATGGGAATACTCAGCCTCCTGTTAATGGACAATCAAAGACAATGATATTGAACTAGAACCTAGGACTTGTATTCTGTATTATATGTTTTAGATTGTCCATTTTGAATCCAGGAAAATTATGCTAAGATAAAAAGCAAAGTGTAATTTAGGAAAGAGGAATGATAAAAGGATTAGAAAGAGAATTTTCAAAATTGGCTCCATTTTTACCCCCCAAAATTCTTGTATCTCTTACTCACTAATAGTAGAATTAGACTATTTTATCCTTAAAAGAGGATATGGAAGAAGAATTGTTTTTTACTCTTTATACAATTGGCCCCATTGTATACCAATACTACCAGTGCAACATTTTATGGCACCTGGGAAGAGGGACAATATCTGCAAATGCAGATACTGTAGTTTTTGATTGATTGATAGTATCTTCAATATAGTTTTGTGTTTCTAATATTTTCAACTGTTCACAAGGAATTTTTCATTGAGCAAGATATTTAAATTAATCTAAGATCAATTTCTAAAATTGATCTAAAGTCTAAAATTTTTCTATCTGCTGAGATTTTTGAAAAGTACATAGTGTTCAAACTCTGCCACTGCCAATTCACAGACACAGGGGAGAAAAATATGTTAAAGAAATCTTTTAATTATCCAAGTTGTTTTTCTTTACAAAAGTAATATATATTCATCAATTTAGAAAGTACAAATGGACCAAAAAATAAAAACAAAACAAATTTCACCCAAAACTCTACCACTAAAATCAAGCAGTATTAATAATTCTGTTTGGTAACTAGAAGAGAACCGTACAAAGTCAATAGCCTTAATATTTTTGCATCATTAAATATTTAAAAGATTTTCTGTACTTGATAACAGAACAGCACAGCTCATCCTCAAGCCAACCTGGTCAGTGTATAAGTCTTTAATTTCAGTAGTCTTCTTGCTTTTTGAGTCACTTTGCTCTTTTCAATGTGGATGTATATAATTTTTCTCCCCCCTCCTTACAGCTTTTTGCTTGCTGTCTGCTCTCTGTCCATTTGCTGTGTGTTTTTCTGTGTCTGTATTTATTTACCCCCCCCTTTGCAGCTTGCTTGTTTTCTGCTCTCTGTTGCCATTTGCTGCACTCTTCTGTGTTTTTGCTTCGTCTCCCTTTTCTTGTTGTTGTTGTTGTGTCACCTTGCTGGGTAGGCTCTCCATGGTGCTTATGGGCCAGGCGGCACTCCACGGTGCTTGCGGGCGAGCCTGCCTTCACATGGAGGCCCCGGGACACAAACCCAGGGCCTCCCATACGGTAGATGGGAGCCCAACTGATTGAGCCACAGCCGCTTCCTCAATGTGGATATATTTTTTAAAGGAGGACTACGAATGACCATCCACCCAAAGTTATCGTGAGTTAAATAATTGTGGACTATTAGAAATCATTTAGAAAAAATGAAAAGTGCTCTATAAATTTTCCTTTAGATAAAGTCAAGACAAGATTCATAATAGCAATCATCTGATTTCTGAGCACTTAACCTGTGCCAATAGTTTTTGTATATTGCCTGGTGGGAGTCATTCCCTTTTGAGAAATTTGTATAACCTGTCCAAGGCCACACAGTTAGGAAGGATTAAAGGTTTCCAAGTCTGCTTGAATCTCCATGCTCTTTCTTTGACGCTGTCAGGCTTCTCCCTAATAGTGTAGGGAAATGTCTTGAATATATTTGTGTGAAAATAGACAAATTTCTTAGAATGGTTAGATTTACAGGATGCATTATTTACATACATGAAAAACCATTGCTCAAAGTGAGAGCCACTTTTAAATCCTCTACTGGCTATTCATTGTGCATTAGTCTTTGGGACTTTGGGGATTAAATGGGATGGTGTAGTGTGTCAAGGTGTCTGAGATCTGCTCAGTGGTCTCAGTAACCTAAAATCTGGAGTGATTGGATTGGAATGGGGAGTTGGAAACCACTTGAATAGCTTGTGCCACTCTAAAGGTAAAATAGAAAGTCTATTGAGGTAGTTAGGGACTGTATAATGTACCCTCAGAAAATCATGTTCTCAAAGCTAATCCGTTCCTGTGGGGGTAAACCTTTGCAAATAGGACGTTGTGATGAGGTTGCTTCAATTAAGACATGACCCAGGGCGGGTGTTACTCTTCTTATTGAAGTTATAAATGGAATGAATACAGAGAAAAATTAAATAACCACGGAAGCAAAACACTTAAAGCAATGAAACCTGAGAGAGAAGGGCTAGACCAGCAGATACCACTCTATGCCTTGTCATGTGACAGAGGGATCCAGGATTACCAGCAGCCAGGCCTAAGGGAGAAAGCATCACCTGATGATGCCATGAATTGGACATTTTTCTCGGCCTCAAAATTGTAAGGTTGTAAGCTAATAAATTCCTATTTTTAAAGTCAGTGACTTTCATGGGTATCTGCTTTGAGCATCTTTGCAAACTAAAATATTTACTATTTAAAAAGCAAATGTTGTCTTGCAGAAATGTCTTTCTTATGTTTATTATTGGAAGTCATTGCTTTCATTGTTAGAGAGGGCATCCATTATGGGATAGGGGAAAGAAAATGGGGCTTCAGAATATAAAACCTACCAGTATGCCTCCAGGCAAGTTACACAGCCTCTTCACTTTTCCCCAAACAATGTAACTGGACAAAGACCATGGTGCAGAGTCTGGCCCGCAGTTGACTGTCAACAGAGTCCTCACTAAATTCCATGTGTGCACACACAGACACATGCACATGCATTTGCACACATGCACAAGTGTGCACACATGTATATACACAATACATGTGTGTATAACTGTGATACATGCAGCATACGTGGTAAAGGATGGCATTGCAGTTAAAGAGAGGATTCTGGAAAGAGACCACCAGAGTTGGAATCCCTGTTTCATCATTTATTAGCAGTGGGACCTTGACAAATTCATAACCTCCCAGTGCCTCAGTCTCCTCATCTATGAAGTAAGGATGTAACAATATTCATGCAAGGTATTTGTAACAGTACCTGTTAGAAAGTAAATTCTCTGTAAATGGGATCTATTTTGAATTACTGTATTTCTATACTTTCTTTAAGATGTTTCTGATGTGGGATTTCTTACCCTACTATTCAAAGGTCAGTGGATTGCCATTTCCTTTTCCCTTATGCTTCTTAGCAACATCTTACATTTCGCTGCCTTTGCTTGTTTAAGATTGCCCAGGAAGGGGATGGGAACTGGAAAAACTTGCTGGGGAGGATATCAATGGTAATATTATGTCCCCTTTAGAGAAAACAGACCACCAAAGAAGAGAAATCATCTCAGGAATGACTTGGGTGGGTTTCCCAATGTGGTTGGCCAATCAAAAAAATACAATAAAATATCCAAATTGAATTAGTACCCTTTTAAATGAGGAATGCATTTTTATATATATATAGGAAAACACAGAGTGATAATGAAAAACGGGTCTCCTCCACACCAGCTTTCCTTGCCCTCTTGTTATGTGGCTTTACTTTGAAACAGATCGCTCTTATTGCGACAAGTAGGATGCTGCCAGCCACCACATGGTTATTTGGCTGCTATTTAAAGCTCAGCTCATATTACTGAGCAGCATGCAGTGCTAGGCACCCAGTTTCCAACTGGTAGACAACTGATCTAAACAGAAATCAAGTTCAGGTTCTCTTGTCTGAAACCAAATGTGAAGGCATGATCTGTACGACCCATTTGTTCCCTTTCTTTTTGCATTATTACTTTTTGGAACAGTGTTTTGCTCACACCACAGGGGAAATTCAGTTAGGTTGTCAGTCTGATATACTGTATTATCTGATACATTTGCTTAAGAGCTTATAAACCACAGAGAATGAAACGTGCTAAATAGAATGAAATGACCTGTCAAGGGTAGATACAGCATTTGTGAATGACTTCAAAATTTTCCATAGCTTCAAGGTCCTTCAGTCTGAGTTTCTGTGCTATCTAGAAACCAAGCTTTTTTTTCCTCTGCTTTCCCCTTCTTACAAGCTTTTCTAACCAAAGTGCTTTGTAAGTCTTTGATCTTGGAAGCTTGTTTCTTGAAAAGAATCCATTTTGTCCCCGCCTAAGAAGCTAAGACAAGATTTGGAAGTGTGGTCGAAAGTTGAGCATTAGGAGGAGACTGAAGTCTCCCCTTCATTATCATGCGCTAGTTTGAAATTTCTCAGAATAGTCAAGAAAATCAAACAAACAACTTCCAAAAAGATTTAGCTATCATTTACTGGATAACAGTGACTTCATGGTTTCAAGATTAGAGAAATAAAATTTTCTTGAAATGTGGCTTGGTTAGGAGATCTGGTTCTGTGCAGCTATTAACCAGAGGTGAGAAATCAAATCCCTATCCCATGAGTGGGCGGAAGACGTTAAATGTGTCTCAGATCACATGTAACAGCTGTGCCCTTGGTGGGACAAATGAAGAGACTTGGTAGTACTTACGGGAAAGCCTGGTTGTCTGCCAGGGCTGAGGGGTGTGGACAATGCCCCTAGGTGTGGTTGATATCTGTCCTAATCTTAGACATCATTTACTTTCCCTGTCTGTGAAGTAGAAAGAACCATTTAGAGTGCTTGAAAAACACTGAAGCCAGCTTGTGGCCTAGGTTGTCACATGCTATCTTTTCAGAACCCGTAGGGAAATCTGGCCATAATTGTGACATCTCATTTGGCTCTGGGTAGAAAATGGACTGTTATGGTGAATCTAAAGAAAGCATTGGTGGCAGTCTGCCCGAGATTTCTGGGAGCTTTGAGCTCGTCCCCGTGTTTACAGTTAGACCATCTTTGACTGAGTGTCCATAGTAGGTACTCAATAAATATTGACTGAGTGAAAGACTGAAGTGGCCAGGTCAAGTGACTATGAAGTTTTGGCTCATAGCATCAAGATAACTTGTGCTGATGACTTAGAAGAAGTTGAAGAGTCAAAAATTAAGGGGGTTGTATCTGAAAACACGGCAGTGCTAAACATTTAGCCTGAAATTGACCTGAGAACTAATTTCCAGGGATAAGGTGTATGCAGAGTAACATGTATTTATATTAAATTTTCGGTAGCATATTTTTGGTCATTTAGAAACATCATAGCTGTTCCTCTAAAGAGTTGGAACAGAGCAAAAGTTAATCAGTATCCTGGGTTCTAGCTTTCTCTCTCTCCCTCACTTTTTTCATTGAGTACCATGTGCTTTATTGATGGCACATGACAGGGTAGGGCACTCTGAGTCCCTCCCCTAGTTCAGGGGGTCTGAGATGAAATTTGTGGAGGAAGGGCTATTCTCAGTCCCTTCTACTGTTACTGGGGCTGATGGTCCAGGGGGCTCTTATTCCTTAGAGGTCGTGTAGACTATAAAGTCCACCACCCTATTGCTATAGCCAAATTCATTGTCATATGCAGAAAAGAGTTTGACAGAGTAGTCATTGAAGGCAATGCCAGCCCCAGCATCAAAAGTGAAAGAGTGGGTGTCACAGTTAAAGTTGCAGGAGACAATCTGGTCCTCAGTGTAGCCCAGGATGCCCTCTGGTGGCCCTCTGATGCCTGCTTCCCCACCTTCTTGATGTCATCATATTTGGCTGCTTTATTCAGATAGCAGGTCAGGGACAGAGATATTGACTCCTTTGGTGCCACCCTTCAAGTGAGCCCCAGCCTTCCCACGGTTGTGAGGACATCAGTGAACTCCACAACATATTCAGCACTAGCATCACCCCATTTGATGTTGGTGGGATCTTGCTCCTCAAAGATAGGGATGGGATTTCCATTGATGACAATCTTCCCCTTCTCAGCCTTGATGGTGCCCTTGAACTTGCCATGGGTGGAATCATGCTGGAACATGTAGATCATGTACTTGAGGTCAATGAAGGGCTCATTGCTGGCAACAACCTGCACTTTGCCAGAGTTTATAGCAGCCTTGGTGACCAGGCACCCGATATGGCCAAATCTGTTCATTCTGTCCTTCACTATTGCATTTCAGGGATGTGGTTCGCACTGCACAAAGGATGTGGCTGTAGAACAGGGAGGAGCAGAGAGCCCTATCTTTCTCTTTTAACGTGTGCTGTTAAACAAGTTATACCTTCAGTTCCTATGGTGAGAAATTAACATGCAAAGCCGAGGCCTTGGGGTAGCTGGTGTTGCCAACCAGGCAGTACTAGTTCCTTCATACACAAATGAGCATGGCTGAATCAAGAATTCCTTATTTACCCGTATCACTTTGTTGAAATATAAGAAAAGGTACTACTAATGTCACGAGAATTGGCTCCTGTCATGCTTTTTAGTGAGGAAGTCCCTAGTTTATGCCACATGCGCAATAGAGTTCATTGTATCAGGGTGGGACACCTCACCCAAGGACAGCCAATCCAGGGTCTCGCCAACCACTGATGACTTTTGGCCTATAGTTCCCATAAAAGGTGAATTGCGTGAGTCCATTCTTCTCCCTTCCTACTCCCTCTTTCCTCCTGGCGGTTGTGAGGAAGGGACAGAGGCCGGAGCCTGGAGGATGGACCAGCAGTTGATTGGGGACAGCAGAGACGGTGGCGGGCTGTGAACAGCAGGAGACTGCGGGGATAGAGACCAACAGAAAGCACATGAAGCTGGTTTGTGGCAGGAGAGAAATCAGCCCACGTGGAGAACGTGGGAGAGCCCCACTGATGACCAAGTGCTGCGTGAAGATCCAGGGGCTTTTGCTGCTGAGGCCATCAGAGGCTCTTGGCCTCCAGCTCTAGGATCCAGAAAGCTCAGATCCTTCTGTTTCCTGCTCTTGCCATGTCTAGCACCCTGCATTTTGTTAGAATCCGCTCCCCAACTAATCTAGCTCGAAGGCATCCCCATTCTCGTCAACCTAAAGTGCCAAAACAAAACAGAAAAGAAAAATTAAGGGCATTTTTTGTTAAATCACATTAGGTTAATGTCCATTATTACCCATAAGAGTAACAGTTGGAGAGTAAAGGAAATAACCTCATAGTTTACTATTGAGGGCCACAAGAAAGCTGCACTTATTAGGATTTTCTATTCATACAGTTTTGATTTTCATGCCTCTCGCAGAATATGTGATTCTTAATCTGCCTCATTCCCTCCATTGTGATAGTCACAGGAATGTCATCACTTTTGAGATGTTCCCCTAGAGCTGGAGCACCCTTGCAGTGCTGTCACTGACAGTGCCAGGCCCTCTGTCCCCAGCAAGGCCCTTACCTCTTCCTTTAGGACTTGGGGCTCAGAATTCAGACTGTTGGCATGAAACACTGGAGGAATATGAACTCCGGGGGCTCTCAGCACTCAGGTGTTAAGCGTTCCTATCTAGAGATGGTCAAGGCCATGGTGCCAGCTCCAATAATGTGTTAAAGGGCTTTTGTGAGCCAGCCTGAGAATTAAGCATCACTTATAATACAGGCTTTAGGAAAGTGCCTTCTAAATTTTAGTCAACTGACAAATGAAATTTTGGAACACCAACCATTTCTAAGCAGGGTCCTTCTCCTGCCTGCATAAATTTTCCATGCAGTCATATTAAAAGAAGAGCGATGAAGGATGTCAAATGCAGGACTTCTGGTTCTTGGGATATGCTTCATAATGTGGGTTTCCACCAGGCCTTAATGCAAACATGGTGCACCCTAAGCAGTGCTTGTAAAGAAAGGCTGGGCACAATTTTTTTTTTTTTGGCCACAATGCTCCTTTTTAAATTTTCGTGATACCCAGACCTACATTTGCTTATACATAATATAAAGGTGAAATGCATGTGTGACATAGAGAAAACTCAAGGTAAAAACGGGCAGGATTAAAGTATTTCATGTTGCCATGGCCCTCTCTGCAGTGCCCAGGATGGAAGGGTGACAGAGAAGCATCCTGTCTTGCTGGATGTGGTTATCACAGATTTTGCCGGACTTTAAACTTTCCACTTTGCACAGAATCGAAACATATTCCAGGCAGGGATGTATGTCTGGGCTATGAATCAAATCTTGCATTTCAATGATTCTTCTCAATCTTCCTCCAATTTCTACCCCTTGAAAACAGTTCCGATTTTATTGTTGCTATTGTCGCTGCTCTTCTCCACTGAAGTTTTCTCTCAGTGGGTACCTCCCAGGCCTTTTGTGATTCTGCTTGGAGAAGGCATGGCCCAACTTAGCATGTACTGTGGCTTGAGTGTGGGACTTTGAAGGTCTTTAAGGAGTTTCGTTCCAGCCTTCAATCTCAAAGGACATGTACACTTGGATTTGGATGTCTGAGCCAAAAGAAGAATCATATACAACTGTGTTCAAATCCAACACTTAAATCTAAGCCAGAAGAAGTTGGAACTATTGCAAGCCACATTTATAATATCATTTGAGGGACAGCTGGGGTCAGTGCTAAATTTTAAATTATCAGATGCAGGAAAGCAACTCTTGCATAACAATAAACCCAGGCTGTCACACTGAGCAGAAATAACCACATTTTCACCTTGGAAAATATATTCTAAATAGGACAGTAATTGTTTTTAGAAAGCTATCCAGGGCCTTACTTTTTTCCCCCTACCCTCAAGAATCACCAGGAATAAGGTAAACTTTTTATCATAATTTATACAATGTGGTAATTTTTTGAATAGTTTAGAATTTTTATAGCCTGATAACAGATCTGCCAAATTGCACACAGTCATCCTGCACTGGCAGGGAGCTGGGTTTGGATGACCTGCTGGGTCTTTTTCATCTCTGATGTCTAGGAGTCTTTGAAATACATCCCAGAGCTTAATTATGACAGCAATCTTTATTATTCTGAGCTCCTAGCTCCGTACTTCACGAGAACAATGTAAAAAGAGGAGAGTTGGTGCCTTTGCAGTGGTTTTCACAAAAATTGGAATGTGCTTTGATTACGTGGGTGAGCCTCCTTTTTCCAGGAAGGTGGAAGGTTGGAGAAGGAGTGGTGGGTTAGGGATAAGAAGGCTGTTGGCAGGTGCTTATTGAACTAATTCTCAGTTATTCATTCATAGCATAAATCAATCATGGGTCTCCTTTGCTAGAAATAACAGCCATGTTAATTTTAAGCCTTTGTAGCAATTTAACAGCTTAGATATTACTCTCTTCCCCTCCCCACCTCCAATCCCAGCTCTAATTTCTCCTTGGAAGAGTTGTTCATGGGAAATGGAAAATAAAGCACAGTACTTTATTAAAAACAAACAAGAAACAAAAAAAACCCAAAAACCTATTTTGGATTACATTTAGACTTATAAAGCAGTTTCGAAGATAGAACTGAATGCTCCCACCCAGCCCCTCACCTTCTTCCCCAATGTTAACTTCTCACAAAACCATGGTACAACTTAAGAAAACAAATTAGACATGACAAAGCCCCACTAGCTAAACTGCAGTCCTATTTGGATTTTGCCAGTTTCCTCCATTGTCCTTTCTCTGGTCCAGGATCTGAATCAGGATCCCAAGACTCGTTGCTTTATCTTGTCTCCAAGCTGTGACAGTTCCAAAGTGTTTTCTTGTCTTTCATGACTTAGTCACTTTTGAAGAGTGCTGGTCAGATAGTACAGGTATTTTTGAAACGTCTCTCATTTTGGTTTTGTTTGATGTTTTGATGGACTGAAGTCATGAGTTTGGGGGAAATCATGCCCCAGGGGTAATGTGTGCTTCTCAGCACATGGGATCAGGGATGCAAGACCTGCTTCTATCCCGTTACTGGTGATGGTAACCTTGACCCCCAATTTAGATGGTGGCTGCTAGGTCGATGACCCATAACATATTCCATCTCTGTGAATGGGCCTGAGTCAGCAAAGGAGCTTAGCTAAGGCTTATGTTAACTATAAGCTTGGTAGACATACAGGTTAAACAGCAGGTGTGTGCATTGAGCAAGACCTCAGTGCTCTGATCCAAATAAAAAGCATGTGGTGAGGCTTGCATTTTAATTTCCCAGCTCCATGCTTTGTGCCCATCAAGAAGCACGTAGATCTAAATACATCTTTGGTAACAGTGTGGTGGCTTGTAGGCATCAAGGAGTCAGGCCCAAGGCCCACTTAGCCTTGGCCCTCACTCTAAAGCTCATGGAGTCTCTATTAATGAGATTCACACACAATAGTCCACCTAAAGAAAGAACAGGGGTCCACTTACTCTCCTAGGAGTTTTCTGATTTCATCTGCACATGCCACATTTACCTTTATCTTTATCTTTGCTTGGGACCCCTAATACACATAAAAATTGATTGAGGAAATGGAAGATGTGAAGTGGAATGTGTGAATACCTGCAAGCACATCATGGGTTGTCAACACACTTTGAGATATGCTTTCTCACTGAACAGACTTAGCTCAACCCTGGGAGATGGACAAATCAGAAGGCTACCTCTGTTTTACAAATGGAAAAAAATAACCAGAAAAACCCTGATGCTTAAAAAAGTCCAGGGACTTGCCAAGTCATATGGCTGTGACAGTGGAAAATTGGTCATGGGAACAGTGTCCTCTGATACCAGTATGGCCTGTGCATAAATTCAAAAACATATTCTATATCCAAGTATGCCTAGTTCCTGGAAAGCCAGTTAAGTGATATAGGCTCTATAGACTTTGGATATTCCAGGAGGATCCTGACTATATGTGTTAATTCAAGCTTCCCTGGAATGTGGGGGATATGTGTTAATTTAAGACTATCTGATAAACACTTAAAACTCAGAAAACCTAACGAAGAAAGTCCTTTTGCATAAAAGCACCATTTGACTCCCCACTCCTACATCTTCTGTATAAAAGGGACCCAAAAGTTCTATTCAGGGCTTGGATTTTTTGGACAGAAGCCCACCAAGCCCGGCCGGCTGTTAATAAATCATCCTTCTCAGATTCTTGCGTCCTGGCCTTCAATGCCGCAAACACCCAACTTCTCTCTGCTACAATGCTTGGTCTACTGAATGGGCTCACTGCTCAGTTCACTCCTGCAGAAGAGGGTCAGGGACCCAAAGGCTCGGAGCAGTCCACTGCGAGAGCAGGCAGGTGAGCTCTGAATTGACTACCAAGTTGTTAGGAAAGCAAAGGAACTTGAATCACTCTGCTTTCCCCACCCCCCCCCCCCATTTGCTGGTAGTTATTTCATGAATAAAGTATTCCTGGGGTCTATTTCTAATTTAATACCAAGATGTAAATTGTGCCTCACCTGTTTCACCTGAGGTGTTATTTATGCACAAATAACTAGTCACAGACTAGGACTCATTGTGCCTGTTTCCTCCTTTGGAAATTAAGGATAATAACAGTAATCAGCTGCACACAAAGCAATTGTGGGGGTGGGAGGGGGCTCAATCATTGTAACGCCTCAGGGAAAATCAAAATGGGGGGAGACGTGCTAGGGAAATGTGGAATAAAGTTTTGAGAATTATGGCATCTCTCCAAACTCATCACTGGAGGCCAGGATAACGGGAAGACTTGACAAATGGTCATTTTAGTCTACCAGTACCTATTGGCCCCATCTAACATCAGAATCTAAAGCTAGAAGGAATTTTAGATAACTAGTCATAGCTAAAATTTCTTTGAGTGCCTAATATATGCCAGACACTGAGCTAAGCACTTTGAAAAATTATCTGATCTACTTTTTAAAAAAACCCTAAGGGGCCAGTTGTCTTGGTTGCCTGGGTGGCCCCAGTACCACGTGGCCCCAAGTACCAGGGGCTGGGTGGCTTCACAGCCCGGCACTTCCTGGCTCATGGTTCAAGAGCCAGAAGCCCGATCAGCGTGTCGGCAGGGCCGTGCTTGCTCTGCACTGTAGGCTCTGGGTTGACTGGCCGGTGACTGCCTCCACGGAATGGCCCTCTGCTCTGTCTGCCTGTGTCCAGAGCTCCGCTTCTTATAAGGACACCAGTGATACAGGATCAGGGCCACCTGAATCCAGGGGGGCCTCATCTTAACTCCTCGCACCTTCAAAGTTCCTTTTTCCAAATAGGATCCATTTTTAGGCACACAATTCAGTCCATGGCATGAGTGCTGCTACTTTGTTCTTAACAGTTTTGCAAATAAGTATTTGGCACTGTTGGGCGGCTAGATGCCTTGCCCCAAGTCCTGTGAATAGCAAGCAGGACAGAGCATGAGTTCAGAGGGGCTCCCCCTGGATTTGAAGGAGCCCGAGTCCTTGTCACAATGCTAGTCTTTTCTTCTGCTCCCTCGTTTCACAGAGGAGGACCTGGGTTCCAGCTATGTTAACACGCACCTGGAGCCACGTGGCTGTTTAGAGTGAGACGGCTGGGAAACGGATTTGGCTCAATGGCTAGGGTGTCTGCCTACCACATGGGAGGTTCAAGGTTCAAACCCAGGGCCTCCTGACCCGTGAGATGAGCTGGCCCACAAGCAGTGCTGATGCGTGCAAGGAGTGCCCTGCCACGCAGAGGTGTCCCCTGCTTAGGGAACCCTCACATGTAAGGAGTGCACCCCGTAAGGAGAGCCACGTGGTGCAAAAAAGGTGCAGCCAGCCCAGGAGTGGTGCCGCACACATGAAGAAGTGACACAGCAAGAGGATGCAACAAAAAGAGACACGGATTCTGGGTGCCGCTGACAAGAATATAAGCAGACACAGAACACACAGCAAATGGACACAGAGAGCAGACAACTGGGGTGGGAGTGCAGAAAGGGGAAATAAATAAATAAGTAATAATTTAAAAAAGAGTGAGATGGCTGAGCACCTGGTCTTCTGACCCCCAGTGCTGTCCTCTATGACACACGCGAATGATGTCAGGTTTGGCGCACAACCCATGGCCAGAGGACCTTCAGCTTTTGTTCTGAGGAATACCTGATAGATCTCAGCTCTTCCAAGCTTTTCCATTTCCAGTGCTTGCTTTTGAATGCATTTAATTTAATGCTCAGGTTAGAGACAGAGGTCCCTTCTCGAGTGCATTGCATGAACTTCATATTTATGTATCGAGCTGAAATCCGGTGCCTACCCAGTGCAAGAACAGAGCTGCAGATGAGAGTTCTGCCTTATTATGGTACCTCCCTCCAACTGTAATTGTTTTCTTAGGTAGTTTCCATTCCCAGTTTGATGATACCCCGTGGAGTTTCTAATTTTTTCATATGTTATAGAGAATTCTTAGAACATTAGTTCCAACCCAATTCAATTTTCAAAACAAATGTTAGGCATAAGAAGGTGAATTTCGTGGATGTTTTCAGTTTAGGGAGTTGTAATTCCAAAATGTCAAGAATTATAAAGTTGCAATTAAGACAAATGAGAAAAAAATTTTGTTTCTAACTTGAACTAGGGAAAAGAAACACAAACAGCAAAGCATTTGAATAAATTCTCTGGATACATTATTGAGGGGTTTGCTACCGTTGATAGGGTAGAGAAGCTGTTCTCATAAATATGAGACTCTTACAACTGACGTCAGAGTGGAGGGTGTAAAAGGTCACCGTGGGGCTCCTAGAATCTTGTGTGTGGCCACGCCTTCAGAGGACACTGTCCGGAGCCAGAGCTGCTGTGGGCCACGCAGGTGGGGCTACCGGTACCCACTTGTGAAATGCAGTTAACGGAGTGACAGTGGAAACCAGAGCCAAGGAGACATGGAGAGCTGCTCAGAGAAGCTTGGTGAGCCTCCCACGGGGCTGGGCCCTGTGGGCTGTTGGCGCCACAGCTGGGTTTTAGCGCTTGCTTCTCTGAGCCCCAGCAGGCTGGCTTAGGGCCTCTGCTCCGGGTGACTTCCATGGAAATGGCCTGCTCGGGGAGGCAGAAGAGGCTGCTGGGAGACCCCCATCGCAAGCCTGGCTACATAGTGTGCAGGGTCCTGTGTAAAATGGAAGTTTTTAAGAATTTCAAGATGGTGATGGCCGAGCACCTGGGTCCTTCGAGCACCACGGGCAGGGGCCTGTGTGTCACACAGTGTTCATGAAGCCAGCTCTGCCCCAGGCTGTGTCTGGTCGGGAGGGTAAACCAGCTGGCCAGGTCTCTCCCACAGCCTAAGCATGTGCAAGGCGTCTTCTTCCAGCTTCTCGTAGTTCAGTAGGAAGAAATACCTGATAGAACTCCACTCGTGGGTCTACAAAGCCCTTCATATTGAAATTAGCATTAATAACTAATACTAATTAATATTTTTCGATTAACACTTACAAATTCTTGAAGTCTCACACCCTTTTACTCCATAAACCCAATTATTCATTTCTGCCTCCATAAATGCTGCTGTGTTTATATTTCCCCAGTTTTATTTAGATTTTATGTCATGTTTCAAAACAAAAAAAGTCATGACTTTTGATGGATAGCTATGACTTGAACTTAGGGTCTAACTTGATGGAGTCAAGAAAGTGTTTCTTTATTGTTGTTTCCCATTTTTCTTAGCTCTCCCCCAAATGTGATTAGACCTAGTTCCTCCTCTCAGAGGCTCATATTCCAATAGGGTGTGATCCAATGTGAGCATTTGGAAAAGGGGAGAAGCTCAAGGAGGAAAGCCTGAATTCTACTGTAGCTATTGGCTCCGGCGTGGAAGGAGCTGCCTGCTACCTCCCTCTGGCCTCTCTCTGCTCACTGGTAGTTCACAGATCCACTGTCCACACATTACTTCTTTTTATTCATCAGTTTTAACACCCAAGGAATGGAGGAATGAGAATCCTGAAAACACTTTGGAAACTGTTGCAGTGGACAACAGGGAGTCACTAGTGCTTTTTAAAAGCAGGGATCAGACGACATGAGGGAGAGAAAGAAGTCCAGGATGGTTAATGAACTGCCATCTTCTCAAAAGCAGTGTAATCAAAGTTCTGTATTTCATTCATGTGAACAGCTGGCATTTTTATTAGTGCTACGTCAAATAGTATCAAGTCACAAGCAGTAATTGTGTGTGTGGTTTCATGTGTCTGGATAAATATGATCTCAGTTGGTTTTAATCTTTGTTTTGCTGCCTCTTTAATTTGACCATGAACTCTTTTGATGACTAGGATTCTTCTTCCCTTTGAAATTATGTTTGCTTTGCATGGGTAAACAATGGGTGCTAAATGCATGCTATTTTCTGATTGATTAGGGTCCCAAAGAGGACATCAATGTTGTTTAAAAGGCTACTTCGTGTCCTCTATTGATTTCAATGCTTGAAGAGATGGAAATGGAGCAATTTGCTACTGATGCAGCAGTGGCGGGGATTTCTGGCTTCCCTGCTTTTAGGGGCTTCACATTCTACCCATTGTGAAGATTGGGACTTATACCCAGACTGCTTCCCAGCACCCCTTCTTAAATTTTTAAAATTTGTCTCTTCAGTTTATTGAAACATCATAAGAAACGAAAGTGCAGGTATTAGGTATGACTGACCTGATGGAAGATGCAACTTTTTGGGTAAATATTGAAACACTGTGAAATTGGAATGCACCATAACTCCAGCACCGGGCCTGTGAAATCAGTGAAACTGGTCCACCGTGAGTAGGCCACATTTGCGTCATACCTCTGTTAACAGAGAAGCATTGCTTAGTCCCCCTGACAAGTTGCAAGCGTAGTGCCATTACTGTCACAGGTGCCCCAGCCGTTCTACCACGGACAAGCCCCAGACTGGGCCCCCGGAAGCCCGCCTGGAGGGAGCCACGCGGATTACCACAGGTAAGAGGATGCACGGGGATGCTGCTTTGCTCTGAGGAAAAGAAGTAACGGGGAATAGTAATTTCCTCGATTTCTACGGAGAACTAGTTCTGGGTTACCTCATTTAAAGAGAGAAGAAACTACCTGCACGCACAAAATCATAAAAATACAGGCTGGAACTTTCAAAATTGCCACTAGAGGGCTCATTTCATCTACAAAGAAATCTTTTGGCTGAAAATCCAATAACTTTCTAAAAAAAATCTTTTGAGTACATCTCAAAGGGTGATAGGGATTGGGGGCGTCGGGAGAGGCAAGAGAAGGGAGCGTGAGATAGTTTAATCTTTGATAACTTTGGGGAAGGTGTGTGCCCGCTTTTAGATGCTGCCCTGTCCTGATTGAGAAGCCTCAGTACAGACACCATCCATTCCAGGGAGAAGTTAAGGACTGCTGGTTCACGTATAACTCCTCTGCGGAGAGGGTCAAGACTTGGTGACTGCTCCATTGTGTTCCCAGGGGCCTGTCTGCCTAAAACGGGGTGGGGATTAGAGTAAATATGGAGGTGTTTCTAGGTCAAGCAGACGAGCAGGCCCAGAGAACAGAGGCTGTCACTGAGTTAAGTGCCAGGCCATCTCAAGAGCATGGAGACATGGAAATGAAGGGTTGAGGGATGAAAACAAAAGTGAAGACGGGTGATTTTTTAAAAAAGAACATTTGATAGGCAAGGCATAATTCAGATTCCTTTCCCAGAAAGCAACATATTCCCAGAAAGCAGGCAATTCCCAGCCATAGGGGGAGTCAGAATTCAAACCAGAGCTCCGGTTTTAGTCATTGTCTGGTGGTAATCCCTCAATTTTTATAACGTTTTCTCGATCTGCCACTGTACGAACTACATGACTGACAAATCTTCAATTCACATTATATTTAAGTGGCTTCCCCCATCACTTCTCACAGTTAAAAATACATTACATAAATTACCATCCTGCCTAGTGAAATAGGCAACGACTCTGTTGTCTGCCGTTTATTTCTAAAACATTTTGGCACTTTCTGCGGAAGTCGTTTTCTTCCCTGTTATGCCAGGGGATTTTTTTTTCTTTTCAATTTTACTTTGTTATTAAGTACAATATCACAGAGATCCGTGGAGAAACAAGCAGTGGTGTGAAGGACGGGCGTGGTGGAGGCCGCTCGGAGCTCCAAGCAGAGGCAGAAAAGGAGCTCAGGGAGAAACACAGCAAGCCACGTGGGTGGGCTCCATCGTCCACGAGGCCCGAGGACGCCTCTGCTCCAGAGGTCTAGCTCTGGATGGGCAGCACCGTCCGGGTATCAATCTTGCTGGCAGAGCTCCCGCCTCTGTTTGATGTCAGAGCAGGGAGGGAGTAAACCTGCCGCATGGCTGACCAGCGCCTATGGACCTCTGCACAGCCCCGGGGAGCTGTCCGGGGGGCACCTGGTGTTTGAGCAGTTCTTTCTTCCCAGCAGGTGTCACTGTGGAATTATTAAAGTAGAGGGAAGAAAAGGAATTGCATTTTGGTGAGTTGAGCCCCAAATAAAGGACCTTGAGCCAAACCTGCACACAGGCTAGGTAGCAATGTCATATTATGAATTTTAAAACTCCCTCTACGGATTCCGATGCCGTGAATATGTAATGATTACTGTCTTTGAACTCTTTAGTTCACCTGGACTTTCAAGTTCTTGAAATGTAAACTAGAAGCAAAAGAATCATCCATACTGACATCATAAATATAGATACCGACATTTCAAGGTAGCCATAGCCATATAAATTTTGTCCTATTTGCTGACTGTTGGGCAGCTGTTTTTGTTACGGTTTTTTGGTTTGTTTGTTTGTTTTTAATTAGGGAGATAACTTGATGTCTGGGAAGAACCCAGGATTGGAAATTCAGAAATCTGATTTTGCCATCTCTACATGTATGTTACTTTGGACAATTTATGCAATCTAGAACTTTGACTTTCGGTTCAATGACAGGGTAATTGTGAAGGTTAAATAAAATAATATTCATGAAGGCACCTAGTATGGTTAGTTAAATCTGATTCCAGGTTGCATCCTTGCAATACTGTTCAGATTTCACTATAGTCTTTCAATATTTTAAATAAATTCTTTTCATGAAGTATTACTCATGTGCATAACATACCCTCTAGGAGTACAACTCATTTGTCTTATTTGGGCTCACGGTTGTACCCGCCCAATGCCTACTGACCATCTCCATTCAGTCCTGTTAGGGCTCAAATGCAAAATCATTATTTATCTGCTCCAATGTCACTTTCTGCTTTCTTTATTGATGATGGCACTGTCCCCTTTATCTGAGCCCGAGGTATTGCTATCACTTTGACTTCTCCTTCTTCACTGTCTTCCATATCCAAACAGATACTTCAATGGGCAATTGCAATTTCATCTGCAAATGTTGCGCTGTCTCCTTTCCCTTCTTCCAGCTTCCACGTGGCTCATTGTTTTCCTGCCTCGGTGGCTCCTAAGTGTCCTGAGGAGTTTTCCCCAAACCAAATTCCAGGCCTCCACCCCAGACCTACGTCATCAGAGTTTTATTGAACGGGTTTAGGATTACGTGACTGTAATCTACACTCGAGCTTTTGTTGCGAGTCATTGCCACATGCATCTCTGACTTCAAGTCAGTTCTACTTTTGCATCCAAAGAGGACGTCACTGACAGAATGTTCTTTTTAAAACCATGGTTTCATTTTGTTCCTTCTCTGCTGCACAGGATGGAGATTTTAACTTCATAATCACATGGTCTCACTAGATTAGGTTCCGTGAAGGCAAGGGCAATGTGTATTTTGCTTACCACATCTCAAAGCGCCAGGCACATCGTTGGTATGTGCTTACAATAGATAACTCTTTGGTGGTTGCCTTATCAGGAACCATTTTTCCTTCTCAAGGGATTTACCTGATGTATAGAAAGGCAACTGTTGCTGCCCTGTGGTCTTAGCTGTTGACCCAGAAAGCAAACTTATGACCCAATGTACGAGGACAAATACTATTTCCGAAGGCTATGGAATCTAAAACGGAGATACACTGAGATTCGAAGTCATGGAAATGAGGTCACATGAAGCGCAACCTATGATTAAGAGCGCTTGCTGCTGAGGTCCAAGGCACGCACAGCTTTCTGCCCCAGCTGAGCCTTGTTTGCTCAGATCTGTCCCATCATAGGATACTGTGGCACCTCCCAATAAATTGTCTTGTTTTTTCCTTTTTATTAAAGTCACTCAGAGTCTATCTCCTTTGTTAGGAAATGACAGAATATAATCTACATTATTGGAGATTTAGTCTGTTCTCAATATTTTGCACAATTTATGTTTTTTTTATTCATGTTATTTCCCATGATTCCCTATCAGAATTTCTTCTTTAAAACCAGGCGACTCATTACTAATAAGAATCACTCTTTTCTTTGTTGAATTTCCTCCTCTATTACACAAATCTCCCAAAGCCCTGATGCCCCAGACCCTTCCAGAAACATCTTTAGCTATCAATGACATCTCACTCCTCTAAGCAATTATGCCACTGCTGGTAAAAACCATTCACTCAACCAGTATCACATATGAGTTTATAGAACCAATTATCTTTTCACTTTTATAGAACATATCATCCCAATTAATTACAAGCCACTTGGTAGTAGAGACCAGGTCTTGAATTTGTCTTTTAACGTTTCTCTCCTAAATGCTTAAATGTTTCTCTATTATTCTTATTCCTAAATGTTCATTGTTTTGATATGTCTTTCCTGCTTCCTGTCCCTTATAAATATTTATCAAATGAATGAATCAAATGCATACCTGTTTATATTTATAATCCAAGGGAATTGGGGATTGTAGTATTTGTGTTTATTTTCCAAAAATGCTTCCAATGATCCATTCCCACATAGTTCAGACGTAGCATGAAAATGCAACATTCCCTTGGTAGAATGTCAGCTTTGTAATTGCTCCTGTCAGGGTGATTAATGGGTAGTGGTTTGTGACCAGGAACCTCTGTGTGACCTGGTGGTCAGCAGAGGCCACCTTGTTTTGGATCTTTCTATCCCTGAATGAGGTTTCAAAAAATTATGGCCCTGGAAAATACCCAAGGTTGCATATGGGTCCTTTCCCATCCAGATTCCCCAAGTGTGTAGCTAGCTAATTGCATCCAGGCGGGAAGTCTGATTTGCTCACAGGCCTCTTGATTGGGGCTGGGCTGGTGACCCCTGCTTGGTGCAGGTCACTGCCTTGGGCCAACGTGCCTCTTCCTCATGGCTGTCCTGTGCTTGGACTTGCCTTGCCCTCTGCTGACATCTCAGGCTGAGGACTCCTGCACCGACCTAGAAGGGCCAAGGTTGGCCGCAGGGGAGGGACGGGTGGCAGCTGCCCACTTCCCCTGCGTTGACTCAGGGTCCGCTTTCTAAGGTCAAAGGGCTTTCACCCCAACAGTGAAATCTCCTGCTGCTGTCATGAGGATCCTCGTTTCTCGCCTTCTGCAACCCCCAAGGTACTGTCGGTGGTAACTTCTTTGGCCACGGGGTAGACAGCAACTCCTCTTCCCCAGGGAGAAAAACAATGCCTGGACCCAAGGACGGGAAGGACACTCGTGCTGGAAACAGTCACAAATTGTTCTCCCTAGAAAAGCCAGGGGGCTGCCTTCTGTCGTTCCTGCCTTCCCTTCCTAGTCACTGCCCGGGTCCCAGGAAGCTGCTAGTAACAGTGTGCATTTCTTGAGTGGTCACTGTGTGGTATTACACACATCTAAAAGATTTCCTCACTAAGTCTCACAAAAACCATATGAGGTAAGTACTCTTATTAACCCCGTTTTGCAGAGGCAGAGACTGAGGCACAGAGATGTTGAATAACTTGTCCAAGGTCACACAGCTCCTGTGTGGTTTAATCACTACAGAATTGTACCTCTGAGTACTCCACTAATTAACTCTTTCCTAGTAACTAAATAAATCTTATGGTTATATTTCAGGAACCAGTTTAGTGGTAAAAGTAAGAGACTTTTACTTGATTGTTCAACAATTATTTATTGGGCACCTATTCACATTGCAACCTTTTCTCCAGGCTGAAAGAAATACGAAAACAAAACACAAAACAAAACAAAAAACCATAAGTGCTGAAGCTTTAGATAACAGCTCCTTTCCTCATTTGTGCTCTCTGTGTTTCTCTCTAGGTGCAGGTATATCTGCAGCTTTAGGTAGAAGCATTGCTGTAGGTGTAGGTATTGGTTTGGCCAGCAGAGCACAGCAGGTAGGAGAGCAGCCTTCAGTTTGTCCACGTTTGTCCGTAAATGGCTGCTTCATTCACTAACAATGCGGTCTTTGGCATTTATTTCATTTCCCTGGATCATCTTCTTTTTTCCTTTGTCTATAAAATGGGAACACTCACAATTCCTAGTTCTTTGGGATTTCTCTAAGGAGCAGAAGAATTGTTACGAATATGTGATAAGTACTTAGAACAGTGCCAGGCATAATACATGCAATCAGTAAGTGATTAATTAGTATCCTTATCTTTTTGGATCTCCGCGTCTTTCAACACGTGCCTATTTAGGAGAAAAGCACTTCTGCGTGGAGGTGTCGGCTAACACCTGCCTGCCCTCCAGCACCTTGCCCACGGGACTCCAAGCCTGCATGGTCTCCATAAACGCCCTCTTCGGTAACATCTTTTCCAGGACCTCCCGAGTGCCCGGCGCAGAGCGTGGGGCAGCACGAGCGGTGGGAGCGGTATTTCAACATTAAACACTCTCATCAGGAAAGATTTAAAATCCAGGAATCCTAAGGCAATAGGGCGCCTTTGCCTCCTGGGAAGCAGGATCAATTCGGGGTGAAGAGAGGCTTCCCTGAGCAGCCGTCGGCTCGGCCGAGACTGAGCATGGCACGGCTGGTTGGATGAGCGGCGGGCGTGGAGAGCAGCCCCAGGGCGCTCTGAGGCCCTGGATGCAGCAGGACCGGGCACGGGGGAGAAGGTGCCACCGGAGTGTCTTCTCCTTTGCAGGGACAGGGCTGTTGTGTCCTGGGTGGAGCAGCCTGGGAGGCGGCTGAGCCCAGGGAGAGGGCTGGGGTCCCAGCTCTCTGGGGCCCATGCCCTGGGATTCGCCCTGGAGCTTTGTGAGGGAGAGGAACTGCGTGGATTCTCACAACAATGGTGTGATTTAGAGCCCATTAAAAGGCCCAATTTGAAATTGAGGAAGCAGAGATCAAATATCTTGCTCCGGTCGCCCAGGTAGTGAGTCCAGTGGTCGGCTGCAGAGCCCTGCTCTCTTTACTGATAATAGGACCTGTGCAAACTTAAAACAAGAGCCCCTTTACCGGGGGGTCACTGTCGTGGACCCGGGAGGAGCAGCGGCAGTCTCCCAGGTGCAACGGCAAGAACCAGGAAGGAAGGAGGGCCCAACAGTGGGCTCCTGATACTAATGGCTATGCTTTTGAGCCTGTACACCTGCAATAAGAACAAGGCCTAGAGTAGCACTGTGCCTGGGAGTTTCCTCCTGACAGCCTTCATGTTACTCAAATGTGGCCACTCTCACAGCCAAATTCATCATGTAGATGCAGTGCATTCCCCCCAGCGAGGGACATGACACCCGGGGATGAGCCTCCCTGGCACCGAGGGACCACTACCACATACCAGCTGAAGATACAACTAGAAAATGACCTTGAATTAAAGGTTCAATATGGATCAGCAGAATATCCCTGTCTACATATAATAACATGACTTCAAAATGCTGATTGACCTAATGTAAGGGGGAAATGGAAAGGAGAAATGAGATTATACAGCTGTGAGTCTCTAAAAAAGAGTCTGGAGGTTGTCAGAAGGAATCCCCTTGTGCACAACTGAGCAGAGTCTGAGAGACAAAGTAGATACAACCCCAGGTATTGGTTCTTTTGAGGGATAAAGAGACCCACGGGTTCTATGGTCATGGCAGATGGGGTTCACTGTCATGGCAGATGGCCCTTCTTCGGAGCCTGTGTTTCTGCGTGATGGAATTGGACTCAGAGGGGATCTCTTTTCACAAGACTTCCATGCTACTTTATAGGAATTATAATAGGTGCTGGGGTTTAAGATATATTTAGGGGATTTGAATCTCTGGACTGATAATATGACACCCAGGCCCAGAGCCTCAACAGACTTCAGCTCCTACACTTTGATTTATTGGACTTACCCCACTCAGCTAAGATGGAGCTGAAGAAGGTCAACCACCACACCATGGAGCCTAGAGTGTCTACAACTGAAAGCAGGAGGAGTGCATCCAGTATCCATGTGGAATCTAAGCCCCCACTTGACATAGATGTGCAATGGACACAACCAATCCAATGTCCACAGAGAAAATGTGGAATGGGTGTGGGAAGGGTAGCCATGGTGGCTGCTGGGTTTGGGGAATGGGAGGAAGAGATGAGAGGTGGAGCTGGTTACGGGACGTCGAGTTGTCCTGGGTGGTGTTTCACGGACAACTACGGGACATTGTAGATCCCCCCAGGGCCCACTGGATGGAACGTGGGAGAGTGTGGGCTATGATGTGGATCATTGACTATGGGGTGCAGTGATGCTCAGAGATGTTCTTACCAGGTGCAATGGATGTGTCACGATGATGGGAGCAAGTGTTGCTGTGGGGGGAGTGGGGGGTGGGGGCGGTGGGGTTAAATGGGACCTCATATTTTTTGAATGTAATTTTTAAAAATAAATAAATAATTAAAAAAAAAAAAAAAAGAGCCCCTTAGGGCCCTACAGGCCCTCTGAGAAGTAATTTGGCTGGAAGTGGGAGATCTTCTGAAAGTTGTGAAGTACAACCGATCCTCCTCTCTTGAACCAAGGGAAATGGCCATTTGGGGAAAAGGGAGAAAAAATCCATCCAATGATTTTAAGGGCCTTTTAACCACCTAAAGAGATCTACTTGATTCTGAACCATAAAATGCATCATTAATAAAGGGTCGCACAGCTGATAATTTGTCTGTTAACTCCTGTCCCACTTCACTGAGGCCAAGCAAAAGAAAACAAAACATCAAAACAAAATATGTTTTTGGAAAGAAATGCTCTTAGCTGGTTTTGGTGATATAGTCAATGTCTTTGGAAAATCTCTTTATTGTTATTTCCTTTGTTTGAAAAATTTTCCTTGCCTTTCATGACTCTTTCCTTCTATACACTGATGTTTATTTACAGTCAGAGTTTTTATTATTACCAAATTCAAACCAGAAAATCCAGGTAGACTGGTGCCCAATTTCATAAAAATGCTCTGATTTATTTCATTTCCTGGACATATAAATAAGGCCGTATTGGGTGAAGTTGACTTTTTTTGAAGTTAGAATATAAAATGTTAATTTGATTTTCAGGGACAGGGTGCTGGGTTTTATTGTCAAGGATGGCTGATTATTACTATTATTATTTCTTAGGAGGTACCAGAGATTGAACCCAGGACCTTGTGCATGGGAAGTGGGTACTCAACCACTGAGCTCCCTGGTTGATTTCTTTTTTTCAAAGTACTGGAGAAAAATATTAAGAGGAATGAAATTTTGAGAAAGAGAAACAGATACCTCGTATGCTTGTTTTCCATCTTTTCACATTTAATGTCATAGAAATGAACAAAGAAGAAAATTTTCATGTTATGAAGTTTTAAGTGTTTCGCTGAAAAAGTCTTCAACCAAGGAATACAAAATGGATACTGATATTGCTAGACTTGTAAAGTGGAATTGTGGATGTTTTGGTTACAAACTAGTTTTTGTTGTTTTTTGTTTTTTTTAAAGCCAACTTCCTTTTATAGGATTTGATTTCTAGTATTTACAACACATGTGACAAGGAAAAGCAACTGATATGTTGTGTGTGTGTGTGAAGAGAAAGGTGTTAAGCTCAAGAAAAATTGCTACGGAAAGAATAAAAAAGCAATATATATGTTTATATAACTTTATATTTAAAGTAGAATCATTATTTCTTCCTGTAAATTAGCACACTTTAAAAAATACTGAAGCTGATTTTCAAACACACACGTATAAAGAGCAATTTAATAAACTCCTATGATATAATTTCTTCCATTGCTAGACTCACAATAATTCTAGAGGGAAAAGGAGGTGTGATATGGGGGCATTTTTGGGACTTGGAGTTGTCCTGAATGCTACTGCAGGGACAGATACAGGACATTATACATCCTGCCATAACCCACTGAATAGATTGGGAGAGGGTGTAAACTTGAGTGTAAAATATAATCCATGCTGTGTAGCTGTGCTCCAAAATGTATTCATCAAATGCAATGAATGTACCACACTAATGAAAGAAGTTGTTGATGTGGGAAAAGTGTGGGGTGTGGGGAGTGGGGCAAATGGGAATCACCTATATATATATATCTTTAATTAATTAATTAATTTATTTCTCTCCCCTTCCCTCCCCTGCCCCAGTTGTCTGTTCTCTGTGTCTATTTGCTGCATCGTCTTCTTTGTCCTCTTCTGTTGTTGTCAGCAGCATGAGAATCTGTTTCTTTTTGTTGTGTCGTCTTGCAGTGCCATTCTTGGGCAGGCTGCACTTTCTTTCGTGCTGGGCAGCTCTCCTTATGGGGCGCACTGCTTGCACGTGGGGCTCCCCTATGCGGGGACACCCATGTGGCAGGGCACTCCTTGCGTGCATCGGCACTGCACATGGGCCAGCTCCACACAGGTTGAGGAGGCCCAGGGTTTGAACCGTGGACCTCCCATGTGGTAGGCGGATGCCCTAACCACTGGGCCAAGTCCGCTCCCCCCTATATTTTTAAATTTATTTATTTTTAAAAGATGTATTTTAGAAAAGATTTAAAAATACCCAAAACCTCCTTTGTGCCCATTCCCCAGATTTAATAGTTATTGACATTCTTCCAATCTTCTTCTATTTCCAATTCCCCTTTTTTTCTGGAATATTTTTAACCAATTCCCCTCATATTTCTCCAATGAATATAGATAAATCCCCCCTTTAAAAAATAAACTAGCAAAATGAACAATATTTCCTTAATATCATCTGATACCCAGACCATACTCAATTTTCCCTAACTGGCTCAAAAATGTCTAACGAGCTGATTTGTTTGAATCAGGATCCAAATAAGATCCACACACTGTGTCCATTTCATTGATATGTCTCAAGCATCTTTTAAAGTCAATAGCCTCTACCCTCCCTCCCTGCTGTCTCCTTTCCTTTCTTCTTTCTTTCTTAGCATTAATTTGTGAAAGAAAGCGGGTTATATATCCCAAAGAAATTGATTCATACAGTCTGGATTTGCTGATTAAATCCTTTCAGTGTCGTTTAGTATAAACTGATAGTTAGATTTGAGACTTGATTAGATTCTGATTATTAATAAGAAAACCTCACAGGAGGTTTTTGTTTTGCTAAATCTCTCCCAGCTTTTCAGAGAAAAGACCACCTGGCAGTGGTGTCAGGCCTAAGGTTTCCCTCCTGGATGAGCCCCTCCACACTGCAATTGACCTTGCCCCTCCTCCACCTTGAGTTCTGTGCAATTTCCTGGTGCCTGCCAGTCACAGCGGCACCTGTACATGCAGAACGAACAGCTGCAAGCCAGCTGGTCACACATCTGGCCCCCTGGCACCTTTTCCTGGGGTCTGCTCAGTGGCTCTGGGAAGGCGGACAAGACCTGACAAGCTCTCCTCCCAACTGATTGGTTTGATTGGTTCAAAGGTCTATGAATGAACATTTCTTGGTTAAAGACTAAGGGTTTTCAATTTGGACTAAAATAAGCAACAAGTCTTTATTGAGGATGTTTCAGTGGCAGCTGATTTCATAGGAAATGATAGAAAATGTTTATTTCAGCCATGCTCCCTTTCCCACCGTCCCCACACAAGATAAGTTTTGACTCTGTTGGTTTCAGCTTCAATTATGAAGACAGTTTCAGGGAATCAAGAAGTGCCCATTTTTTCATCATAACATCAGATAACTCCTGGATCTCTCAGCTACATCTTTTCAAAATTGCATCATCGCAACCTAGAATAGTGACAGGCTCAACGGAGTCAACATTCGACGTGGAAATGGATCCTACATTAAGGCTATGCACCAAATTCCTGAACCATGACAACCTCAGTTTACTCATCTGTAGAGTGAGAACAACCATCCTCACTTGTCTAAGCAATGCTATGAGGATTAACTGAGTTCCTGAGTTTTATATATATATATTTGCTGTTCAATTAACAGACAAGGGCAAACTCAACTTAATTAAACTGGGTCTTCAGAGTTGGAATTTGGAGAATTTCAGACTATTTTTTACTTGAGCTCACACTGAATGACATTAGAATCATGGAGTAGAATTGTGTTTGTGCCATTGCAGAATGAATAAATGAGGAGAAAGTAATTCAGTAATATGTAACTAGTGTGTACCGAAGCTCTAAACCAGATATCTGCAATTTATTTGTTAGTTAAAATTGGGTAACAGCTATTTTACCTGGAGTATTTCCTTCCTTGTAATTTAAAAATTAAACCTTCCTCCAAAGCAAGTAACTTTAATTTGAATGAATTTCAGACTCTACTCTTGCATTCTAATTTCCCTCTGAGTCTTTTTGGCTCTTTAACCATTGGGCATTAGAGCACCTTTGCTGACGAGGTCAGCTGGCCAAAGCGATCTATTTTCTTAACAATTTTGAGTATATTATTTAGAGCATTTATCTGCTTTTAGGAAAACTACTGACCAGCATACTTAAACTGAGTCCAGGTCACTGTCACAAATAGAAATAGGAAGAAGAAAAGCACCCTTGTCTGACATCCAAAAACCATAATTATGTTCACAAATAATCGTGTGGTCTTCTAGTAACTTATTGGATATTAAGCCAATATAACTTGCAATAAATGGTTTAAAACATTACCCAAAGGGGAAAAAAATCAATCGTACGATTCTTTCTGTCACGTTTTGGGTATGAAATAATTTATTTGATGATATGAACCAATATGATAAGAAAACAGACCTATTTAAGCAATTAATGATATTGTGCCATGAAAACTCTGCCAACCACTCAAAAAAAGAAGCCAAAATATTAATGGTATAAAATATGTTTCTATACATTCATAGTGTTAGTGAGATTCTTTTGATATATGTTAAATGCCAAATTTATCTGCACTTACACAGATTCTACAGGTATTAAGGAGCTTTGGGGTGGCATGTATAGGGGCAAAAATCAAAGTTCATATTTAGAGAACTGTAATAAAACAAATCCCGCAGCTGAACAGGTAAAATCCTTAGAGATTATTTAAAGGCCAGGGAAAACAAAATCTGGGAAATTTTATAGTTAGCCGAGGAGAGCTATGGTGCTTTTCCCATAGATTCTTCCCCCACCCCCACCCGTTTAGTCTGGATGGTTCTCATTTCTACACTGTAATTTCTAGCTTATCCTAAATATAGATACTGGATTTGAGCCATCCTAATTAAACTGTGAAGTTCTTTTGTAGTGAGCGCTGATGCTTCTGAAATCAATTTCAAGGCTTACACAAGCAGTTCATCTCACCTTCCTGGTTTCTTTCCTTTTATGAAATTTGTTTAGAAATGGTAAATTTCAAATATTTTAGTGCCAATTTTGTACTAATTTTTTCTCCGAGCTTATACGAAAAGGATATATTTTTAAAAAATATTTAAATATGAACTTGCTTCTGTTGTGTAGAGATTTAATTCTTTGTTTCAAAAGATTCCCACCAGAAAGTACCTGTCCGCCTTTCAGCAAGAAGTTAAGTCTTCATGTTATAAATGAAGAAAGCGAGATAAAATGGTTTTGCCTAAGGCTACTTGGAAAAACAAGTATCAGATTCTTTTGTTGTTACACAAAATTCATGTCTTTTCTTGACACACAGCTGTTACAGATAATGGGATTTTCACTAAGGGAATAGAAGGTAAAAATCAAACACAAAAGCTTCAACCCAAGCCACCCAGAGGACAAGGCGGAAGGCTGAAGTGTGGAATCTTGGGTGCTGGCTCAGGGATGTGTGCCTCACAGATGCCTTCCCCCTCAAGCTGGCCCGGGGGCCCCCGAGACTGTAAGTGGGAGGTGTAAGCCACGATCTATAGAAGCCTGAAGGTGCCTCCCACGCAGCCACCTTCCTTGGAGAACAGCAGGCTGCACGCCTTGCGCTGGCATTTTTGGAGACCACCTTTGCTCTGAATACAGCTTAGAGCGGGGAGTAAGAGAGGCAATACATTTCCCCAAGGACATTGCATCCCATTGGAAAGAAACAACAACGTCTAGAATGTGATTTTACTGGGAGGACTCTTCGTTAATGCAGGGAGGTGGCTGCCCTTTTCAACTGCCCTTGAAAGGCAGACATATCTGGAATAATGTGTCTTCCCCAGTGTTGAGAGGATCAAGGAGCAAAAAGCAGACACACCAGGAGCTAGGGCTAGACTCAAAATGTTTCTCAACAATGACTACACTTTAGAATCCCCGGGGATCTTTTGGAATAGATGACAGCTAGGCCCCATCTCCAACCCACTGACATTTTCCTTGGGCTGGAGCCCAGGCGTGACTATGCTGTACAAGCTCCTCAGGAGAGTCCAGCATGTGGCTGGGCCTCTGGTCGGAGCAGTAGTTTTAAACTTGATGTTGCCAATAGCCCGTGGGAACTCCAGGTGTGTTGCATAAGTCCAAAACGGAGTTTATTTATGCATTATCTAAAAGAGAATAGTTATGATTCTAGATAGCAATCTTGGAGGGTAAAGCAGGTGGGAAGGATGTGATGAGAGGTATAATAACGTAAACAGAAGAATGGTTCCATTTTAGAAAGGTTAAAACTCTGACCTGGAGGGTTAAGTTTCCTGTATATTGGTCTAAGTTAAGAAGAGACAATATAAAAGAAAGTGGAAGTTTAAAAGATAGAAGTCATGACAAATGTGCTGTGTAGTTTCTTTCCCCCCTGGTACTACAATGTTTTATTTTATGTACTCGATACGTGGCATTTAATATTGTTAGCATCATGGATATCACCTAAGAAATGTCCCATCCTTGAGCTCAGCTTCATGCATACTGTTCTACTTTTAAAAATACACAGCCTTTCCCAGTTTAAAGCCTTTGTCTACAGCAGAGCTTCTCAAACTTGCATGCATCAGAATCATCTGGAAGGCTCCCCAGAGTTTCTGATTTATTAGTTCTGGGGTGGGACCCACGAATTTAATCGCTAACAATTTCACAAATGATGCGGACACTGCGGTCTGGAGGCCACACTTTGAGAAACATTGGCCTAAAGCATTAAAATATCATTCGCGAGTCCATATTACATGGTATATGTCTTGGCCCAGGCTTTCTAAAAACAGCTTGAGGCAAAAGCTTGTATACTAACACTTTATTGGGGCTCTCAGTCTGAGGAAGGGTAAAGTGAGGGGCAAGAAGTATGAAGCAGGGAAGGGGGGCAAACAAGGCTCAGAGAGTATTTTGAACTGCTGATCCGGCCATCAACTTGAAACAAGAAGAGTTTATTGCTAAATTGTTTGGTGAGTTGGTTGGGGTGGGTAGTTGGCAAAAGAATTTACCTACCAGCTCTTTCTATTCTCTCATCTCCACTTTATTAACCTTTGTCCCAGGAGGTGTTAACTTGTTGGCACTTTGGGTTTGGACACTGTTTTCGTCTCTGTGGCTGCTCAAGCCAGTACTGTGCAGTGGATTGGCTTAAACAATGGGGGTTTGTTCAGTCGCAGTTTTGAGGCTGGGGAAATGTTCAAATCAAGGCGTCCTCATGGCGATGCTTTCTCCCCAGAGACTGGGGTTCTGGGGCGGCGGACTTGGCCCAGTGGTTAGGGTGTCCGTCTACCACATGGGAGGTCTGCGGTTCAAACCCCGGGCCTCCTTGACCCGTGTGGAGCTGGCCCACGCGCAGTGCTGATGCGCGCAAGGAGTGCCTTGCCATGCAGGGGTGTCCCCGCGTAGGGGAACCCCATGTGCAAGGAGTGCGCCCCCGTAAGGAGAGCCGCCCAGAGTGACAGAAAGTGCAGCCTGCCCAGGAATGGTGCCGCACACACAGAGAGCTGACACAACAAGATGACGCAACAAAAAGAAACACAGATTCCTGTGCCGCTGATGACAACAGAAGCAAAAGAAGCAAACAAAGAACACGCAGCAAATAGACACAGAGAACAGACAACTGGGGGGGGGGAAGGGGAGAGAAATGAATAAATAAATAAATCTTAAAAAAAAAAAGAGTGGCATTCTGGGGCTGGCTGCTGGTGATCCTTGGCTCCTCTGTCACATGGCAAGACACAGGGTGGCATCTCCTGGTCCCTTCCTACTCCCCTGGGTTCTGTTTCAGCCTCTTGCTCCCTGTGGCTCTCTCCCTCTGTCTGAATTTCTTTCTGCTTGTACGGGGCTCCCCTCACAGGATTAAGACCAATCCTGATCGAGGTGGGCCATACCTTAACTGAAGCAGCCTCGTCAAGAGGCCCCACTTACAGTGGGTCCACACCCACAGGGATGGGTTAAATTTAAGAACATGTTTTTGGGGTACATCCAGCTTCAAGCCACCATAGTCACCTTCCTTTCCAGTTAGTCCCTGGAAAAGGCAGCCTGTGGGGATGTCATCTTGCCAGGGTGCAGGTGTGCAGGTGCCCCGTGCAGGTGCTCCTAGGTCTATAGGCAGCAGGAGGGGAGTGACCTGGTTCCAAGAGACCGCAAAGCATCAGCTGTTGCTGGAGTGACTCCAGCCAGGAAGTCGAGAAAGTGCACATGGACTTGGGCTGTATTGTGGGGATTGGTGTTTGCCATGAAAGACACTTAAAAATTTTCCAGAGGTCGTGGACAACTCCTACTCTGTCCTGGTTTGCCTGCCTAGCACACAGCATGCCACATGTGACTCAATACATGAGCTCAAAAATGCCCAGGGAAGTTGAAGCCCTGTTCAAGGGGAAGAGTCTACTGACCGAACACTTGGATGTCGTGGTAATGTCAAGTTGCTGTCAAGGTTTCTCCTCATGGAGTGGTGGCAGCTGGCAGACTAGCCCAGCCGCAGCTCACTCTTTGGCTAGCATGAGTATAGCTTATTCTTGACTAAATTCTACAGTTATTATTTTGTCCCTTCCTTTATTATACCTGCCATAAATCATATGAAGCAGAAGCATCAGTTTTCCAGTTGCTCAGCAAAACCAGATTAGTATGTAATGTGCTAGTTGGAAACTCTAGGACAAGTAAGTAGTGGGTGCCAGCAGAGGAGGTTATTGCTCATTGTGCTCTTTGCATGTAACATTTTAGAATTTTCCTTTTTTCTGACTTTGCTGGAGTCCTAGTGAGAGGTCAGCACAGAGAAGGGAATCCACACTGGGGCTTTGAAGTCAGACACGTTTGGGATTCGCATTCTCTCTCTGCCATCTACCAGCTGCCGTCCTGGACAAGACCTTCACCACTGTGGCCTGCTGACGTTTTTCTTCTGTATAACTGCCTTACAGACTGCCTTAAAAAAAACAATTTAGGAGGTACTAGGGGTTGAACCCAAGATCTCATACATGAGAAGCAAGCACTCAACCACGAGCTACATTTGTTCCCCCCAGATTGTCCTTTAACAATGATGAATAAATGTCACCTAGTAAACATTTGACATCTAATAGTTGTAACCAAATGTTAGTTCTTATTTCCTTACCACTGTATGACCCAATGAGCCTACTACTGTTCAAGTTTTAGTACTGAGATAATCATCTGTATTTTGGTTTGATTTGGTTTTGTCCAATATACCTTCTCCTGACTTTCCTATGGGAGCTACCCCTCCTCATATCACTGTGTTTCTGGAATGCCTGATGATCTTGGCAAACATTCCACTGCCCAAAGAAGATAGATAGATAGATAGATAGATAGATAGATTGATAGATAGAGATAGATAGAGATAGATAGATAGATAGATAGATGACAGATAGATAGATGATAGATAGAGAGATAGATGATAGAGATAGATAGATAGATAGATAGATAGATAGATAGATAGATAGATAGATAGATAGATAGATAGATAGATAGATAGAAACACATACAGACAGACAATGATAATCACATCAGTTGTCTGTCACTTGTGCCAGTTTGGCCTCTTGCCTCTCAGCTCCAAATCTGCCCTGGCTGGGATTCTGGAAACCTTGTTTCTACTTTGCCAGCTTGTTCTATTAAGACTCTGCCAACAGAGTGCCAGAGCGAGCCTGGGCCCTTCCTTTCTGCTCGTGGTTCCTGAGAGCATCACCCCCGAAAGGTTTCTTTACCCCGTATTGGCAATGCCTTCCCATTCCAGTTTGCAGGCTTTCCAGAATTTGCAGGACCAGCGTCATTACTCCCTGTCTCAGATCAGTGCCACCCTAGAAGGGCCTCAATTTCCAGACCTGGGTCTGAGTGCCACTGAGTTCCACTGAGCTCGGAGACTCCAGAACCAGCTGAGCAGCAAGCCCTCCTCAAGGGAGGAGCTTCACCTCCATGGGCCTCTCCATCTGAGCTTCTAAGCTTCGCTGATTCTGGCCTTTTCCCTTTGTCCTGCAGCCCTAGGGATGGCAGCTACTTCCTGCAGGTGCACTCTTTGTGACACCTTCATGACAGTGTCCTCTTCCCAGCTTTTCAGTGACCTGGTTAACCACATTATACCCAGCGAATCATTCTTTATAATAGCTTTGCTTTGTGAAATTCCTCATGCTATTTCTGTCTCCCAGTTGGGCCATGACTAATGAACACTGATAAGAATCTATTATTTGTCATAAGATACGCACATATTTACAATATTTACGAATCATCATGAACATACTATGTAATACTTTATGAAACACCTGGAGGTGTTTAGTTTTTTAGCTATAGATGAGCAATTGGAGGCTCAGAGGCACGAGCTAACATGTCTAAGTTTCATAGCTAATTAAACCACTGAGCCAACGTTCTGAGTCTCAAGCCTTTTTTTTTTAGATTTATTTATTTATTTATTTATCTCCCCTCCCCCCCCCTCACCCCGGTTGTCTGTTCTCTGTGTCTATTTGCTGTGTCTTCTTTGTCCGCTTCTGTTGTTGTCAGCAGCACAGGAATCTGTGTCTCCTTTTGTTGCGTCATCTTGTTGTGTCAGCTTTCCTTGTGTGCGGCACCATTCCTGGGCAGGCTGCACTTTTTTTTGCGCTGGGTGGCTCTCCTTACAGAGCGCACTCCTTGTGTGTGGGGCTCCCCTACGCGGGGACACCCCTGCGTGGCACAGCACTCCTTGCGCGCAACAGCACTGTGCATGGGCCAGCGACACACAGGTCAAGGAGGCTCGGGGTTCGAACCACGAACCTCCCATGTGGTAGACGGACGCCCTAACCACTGGGCCAAGTCCGCCGCCAAGCCTTTTCTCTTTGCCATTAAGATAAAGCCAATCTCATCAAATACTCCCTGTTCTGAAAGTTTGAGTCTTGAGGGAAATTCCATGGGTTGCTTGGAACTGGGGCAGCTAATATGAGTCCCATAAAAAGACAGTCCAAAGTCCCTGCTGGGGAGAGCCCAGCTTTGCCATCTTTCTGCCTACTTAGTGACTACTCATTGAGCTCCTTCAGTTTGGTGAATCTCCCATAATCTTTTCCCTGTTGCTGACTCAATGAGCTAATTGTTTGGTTTTCTTTGACCAAAGCCCCTGATACAAGAGGATTTTTGTCTTAATATCTTAATCTGGAGCACATGTGTAGTCTTAAAACATATCATTTTATATCTTTTCCTAGTAAGAAGATGATATTTTATACCTGCAATTTTAACAAGCATCATGAAGAGCTTATTCTGTGTTAGAGACATAAGAAGTTCCTCTCATAAATGTTAATATACTTTATCTATACCATATCTGTAATTATTAATATCTTATAGTTTTATGGTTCATTGCAACTTACAGAATGTTCACATAGATTAATCTCATTTGATTGTTGGCACAAAATGGTGATGCAACTAGCTAGGTGTAATTATAATTGCTATGTTGCCAGTGAATAGCAGGTTTAAAGCTTTAATTTTGGAAATGACAGACTAGGTAATTTGTACCAACTCTCCCACTAAAATCAACTAAAAATGCTGCGAGATTGTGAAAGAAAAATCTTGGAGATACCAGATTCTGAAATGAAAGTGAAAAACTCAAGGGCCCAAATTCAAAGGAGGACAGAGGTCCAAAAGTTGACATTGGCTATTGTCCATCTCTTCTCCAAAGGTCAAATGCTCATAAGGGAGAGGCTGAAAAGGGATGAGCTGAACTTTGCTTTTGCCAGTTTCTTGGGATGAAGACAAGAACTGGAACCCAGGACCTGCTGAAAGACGGTGCGTTCTGGTGCTACCTTAGGTTTGGGTCCTGGACTCCAAGGAATACAAATGAGGAGAAATGCTTTTGTGGGGACTGCTCCTCAATCACTGAAACTGGATTAGATCCCACAGTGCTAGCGTTCCCAGCACCTGGCAAAAGCAAACATAAAACCTCTATGAAGACCTATACTTATTTGTACGTGCAATTTTGGAAATACAATGCCCAGAACACAGTAAAACGTTTGATGGATTTATCTGATTGCACGGAGATATAGAACAGCCTGAGCATAAAATAACAGAAAAGAAAAATAGACCATCCAGGGGTTATGGATATTGGAAGAGTCAGTGACAGATGGAAATTCTGGAATTAAAAATATAAAAATTGAAATTTAAAACTCAGGAGATGAGATGAAGAACAAATTAGATACATCTTATGGGAAAAGTAATTAGGTGATAAGTCATAAGAAATAATTCGTATTGAAGCATGGAGTGACAAAAGGTTAGAAAAATTAGGAAAGAGGGTAAGAGAGAAAATTTGTTTTGGGAAATTAAATATTTACATTTTTCCAGGGGAGAGAAAAGAGGAAATACAAAACAAGAAAAATGTGAAGACATTAATGGCTGGGAGTTTTCTACAGTTTCAAAAGCTGTTCAACAACTTCAACATATGCTTTTTTTTAGCCACACAGGTAACATTTACAAAAATTACCGTATTCCAGGCTTTACAGCAAAATTATCAGTTAACTTTAGTTAGGCCAGGTGTATTTGTTATTTACTGCTCTGTTTCAAATTATTGTCAAACTGAGCAGCTTAAAGTAACAAATATTTATTATCTCACCATCTCTATAGGTCAAGAATAAAGGCATGGCTTAGCTGAGTCCCTCTGGCTCAGGGTCCCTCAAAAGGCCGCACTCCAGGTATTGGCCAGGGCTGCAGGCATCTCTAGACTTGATTGGGGGTTGATGCACGTCCAAAATCACGCATGTGACTCTTGGGGAGGGGGTTTCAGGTCCTTTCTGGTTGTTGGCCAGAGACATAAATTCCTTGCTATGTATGCTTTCCATAGGGAAAACCACAAATGTCCACAGTGTTCCATCAGAATAAGCAACTAAGAGAGTGAAAGAGGGCCCCCAAACCAGAAGGTACAGTCTTTTAGGAAATCCAGTAAAACTGACATCTCATCACCTCTCTTGAGATGGTCAGTGAGGCAATTCTCAATCTTTTTACAGGCCTTTGTATGACTGGAGTGGACTCCAAGGCACCAAATTTAATCTTTCTGAGGTTGTGATAGATTTTGAGATCCCATCCTGACCTTCATCTCTCAACCATGTTTTGCTGGCATATTTCCCTGGATTTGACCTGTATTTGGAAGCCATTTCTTAAATTCAACATCATTTGTCTTCTGGAGGGGCTGAGAATTTACAAAGCCATCAAGTCCTGAGATTAACAGCATTTTGCACAATTTCTCTCTCCTTTGCCTTTTGCTGTAGGCAGCAGGAACACATCACATGGTACCTTCAGCACTTTCCTTGGAAACTGCCTAAGTTTATTAGACACATATTCCACCTTCCGCGTTACAGAACATAGTAGAGTTTCAAAGTTTTCCACCACTACATAGCAAGGATACCCCTTCCTCCAGTTTCCAGTTGAGAGTTTCCTCTTGAGCTCTCAGGACAGTGGCATCAAAATCCAGAGTGCTACGAACAGAATATGGAGATTTAATACTTTCTCTAACACACTCCTAAAAAGCCTTCCAGCCTCCACCCACTGTCTGGTTATAAATCTACTCCCATGTTTAAAGGATTATGGGAGTACCCCATCTCCAGGTAACAAAACCTGTATTATGGAGCTATTGCTTTAAATTACATTATACCCAAACTTTCTGGCTTCAAATGACAAAAATTTATTATTTTGCAGTTTCTTTGCTTCAGGAGTCTGGGAATGACTAAGTGGTAATGGCTTAGGCACGATGAGGCTACGGTAAAGATTTTCCCTGGGATTTCTATCACCTCGAAGTTCACGTGGGGACTGGCTCACTTATGTACCTGTTAACCGGCCTCAGAAGCTCTGCTTCCATGTTCATTCGTGACGTTCTGGCTGGCTTCAGTTCCTGCTAAGTGTGTGAAAAGGACATAATGATGAGAACGGCTATAACTCAGTTGGTTGAGCACCTGCTTCCCATATATGAGGTCCCAGGTTCAATCCTTGGTGCCTCCTAAAAAAAAAAAAAAAGGCAGAATGAGACATTTAGAAGGTCTTTCTTACCCACAAATATAGATGTGAAACTCCTCAACAAAATAGTATCAAATATAATCCTTCAATATGTAAAACAGATAATCCATTATGACAAATTACATATGTGCCAAGAATTCAAGTTTGATTTAACATTTGAAAATTGAAAATCAATCCATATAATTCATCATATTAAGGAAATAAAGGCAAAAAAAATCATATGATCATCTGCATAAATGCAAAACTTTTTGAAAACAAAATTCGATGCACATTCATAATTTTATAAAAGATCTCAACAAACTGGGAGTAGAATAAAGCTTTCTATCTTGAAAGGAATCTATAAAAAACCTATAGTGAAGACCATATTTAGTGGTGAAATGTGAAAACCTTCCCCTTTGAGACTAGAAATGAGACAAGAGTTTGGCTGCCACTATTTCTAGTCAACGTTGTATTTATGTACTAGAACAGTATGGTAGGTTCAGAAAAATAAATGAGGTGTAATAAATGAAAAGTAATAATTTAAAAAGCTGCTGTGATATGATCTAATATGATTATGTATGTAAAAACCTTAGAAGGATCTGCAGATAAATTATTATAATCAGTAATTTCAGCAAGAAAGCTGAACAGCATTGAAATATACAAAATAAAGTGCCAAGTATGTATCACATACTATGCAAAATATTCATAAATGATTGCATTTTTACTTACCAACAATAAATCATTAGGATATTCAAATTAAAAGGGTACCATTTACAATAACATAATAATACCTAAAAATAGTTATAACAAAAAATATCCAAGATCTCTACACAGTAAACTGTGAAATCTTATTGAGAGAAATTAAAGATGACCTCAATGAGTGGAGGGATATATCATATTTGTAGATTTGAAGGCCCAATGTCATCTATATATCAATTATCAACATTAAACTAAGTCATATTTCATTATGTTTGTAACTTGGGCCCTTGAGTTGTCCTAGGGCTGATGTAGCCTCCTCATCATCATGGCCCTTATCATCATCACCAATGGTACTATTTGCCACATAGCTTGTTACATGGAATAGCTGGTACTTCCTAGTATTTCATCACCAATTTAGAGCTTTGTTGGGATATAAGAAAGTAATATTTTGTGTTCAGTCACCCAGGAATAACATGTGGTTAGAAACTTGGGTCTTCAAATTGGTAAGTTACCCTCTTATTTTAAGTTTGAAGTGCTAATCCTAAATTCTTAACTGGGTGTCTGCATATCAAGTGAGCCTGTTACTTTGCTACAATAAAGAAATGTGTGCTTTGAAGAACGTGACTAAATCATTTGTTCACACTGAGCAATGCTTTTAGGTTGTCTTGTATCTTCATCTTTTAAAAAAGTGAAACAGATCATTCATTCAACAACAAGCTCTGTACACTGAGTATATGTAAAGCATGATTCTAGATTCTGTGGTGTAGAGGAAGAAGGCAAGGCAATCCTCATTCTCTCAAGGAATCTATGGTATAGGAAAGGTACTATTACAAACATAGATATAGATAGATTATACAGTAGACTATGATATTTTTAAAGCCCCATTCGAAAATGAACAAAGTAAACTCTATGATCATACATTGGTGGAGAAGCTTAGCAAAAGTTCATGGAGAAGGTGGCTGGTGAACTCAACATTGAGAACTGAGGAGAGAGTAAATGCTATAAGCAGAGAAATGCTATAGCATGGTCTTTAATGGTCTCTAGGCACTTCTCAATGCTAGAATTTTTATTTCATGACTATCTAAGGGGACATTTTCTTTAATGATAGCCTGCAAGGGACACCTTCATTTACATAGTGCAAATCAATGAACTTACTCAGAAAGGATGAGTTGCCACCACAAATGTCACTTGAAACTGGTTTAATCCAATATTTCAAATAAGTATTTTCAACACTCTGACAGGTGCTGTCATGCTCTAACACCTCCTTTTTTGTTATGGCACTCTAATAGACTAAAATGATATCACATTAATATGATATGAGATGACAGAGAGGTGAGAATATAGTACACTGGTCCCTCAATCTGTGTGATTAAAAATGAGTGCTGATAGGAACTGCCAAAAGATAAGACATGCAGCCTCTCCAAGTCCCCACATCTCGAGGGAAGGTTTCGGCAGTCAGTGTGGAGAAGCCTTCAGCTATCGCACTGGAAGTCAATGGTAGGCGAGGCATCCTGCCGCTGGCCCACCAGGTGGGGGCGCTGTGACTCCCAGGGGAGAGCTAGATCTCCAGGGGAGCTGCAGGGAAGCAGAGGGAATGGTCAACCCAGTGGCTGTTTCTTCCCAGGGTAATAAAAATGGGATTATTTGTCCCAGAACAATGGAAAGAGGCCTAGACTAGGAGTTGGTAGCCCTGTATACTAGTATTTAATTTGTTTTTTCCATAAACTCACACTTAGGTCACTGTAACTTTTCTGTGCCTTTGTTCCTTCGTATGTAAAGTAAAGTGTTTGGATAAATGTGTAAGAAGTCAGATAGAAAAATAAGTGAGGCAAATCTGATGTCAATGGTGGGGGTGCTGGGGCCTCAGGTGAACTGGAGACATGCAAACTCCAATTAAAAAGCTAAAAATGGTTTTTAATACTATGCTGGTCTGAGCAGATGGACCTCTAGTTTGAAAAACCCTACTTTAAATAAATTATAAAATTTCTTCCCACTTTAAAGTATAAATTCAATTTTTCCCCAAGGCATTTGATAATCATACAACATCTCCACCTTAGCATGACATTCTAGTTAGGATTACGTTGGGCTGCAAGTAAAAGAAAAACCTCAAAGAACTATGGCTTAAATGAAGTATATTACACCCTTCAGGAGGTAGTCAGTTCAGCTCAGGTTCTGTAGCAGACTTTTAAAGGTAGGTTAGTGGGATAGGTAGCCCCCTTGTTGTCTAGTTTTCACACCCTTGGCTAATCCCCTCCCCTTGTGTGTCCTCTGGCTTAGTGGTGTCAGCTGGATGTAATGTCTTATTGCCAATGAACAGCAGAAATGGTGAGATGCGACTTCTGAGATTAAGTTATACAAAGAATGTGGCTTCTGTTTTCGCTTCTGTCTTTCTCTCTCTGACTACTTGCGTCCCGGCTGCCACGTCCTGAGAAGCTCCGAGGGGAGGCCTTTGTGAATGAATTTGGAAGCCATTCTTCAGAAGCCTCCCGCAGCCAGCTGAACCCAGAGGCGGATCTTCTCCCAGTTGAGCCTAGAAATGACTGCAGAAGGCCAGGCAGGCCTCTGACTGCTTGAGTCAGAACCATACAGGTGAGCTAGTCCTGATTTTTTGTGTCATAAAAACTCTATGATAATAAGTGTTCATTTTTTTCTACCCACATTTTGGGGGTAATTTAAGGAGCAATGGATAACTGATACAATTTGGCTTACCGTTTGCATGTGTCCAACTCAAAAAGGTATATACATTTCAGGAAGACATGTACTTGTTTTTCACAAGGTGGGCTGTGAGTTTTCATTCATTTTAATATTTTTTTATCACTCTATTGTACTTCACTGCTTTTCTCTGCAGAGGTACTAAAGAGGTGAAATATGGCTCTTGCTCTCAAGAAATTGGTAATATAGTGAGATAAAGCCAAACTAATAGTATTTTATCATCTCAAGGGATTTCATTGCACTGCATGCCTAAAAGACATGGAGAGTTCTGTGTTTTACAAGTAATAATAATAATAAGATGCCTGGGGATATGCAGCTCAGGGCTGGTGTGGAGTCTCTGGGATGCCATAGAGAGCCCTATGATGCCACAGGGAGTCTCGGTGATGCCACAGGGAATCCTGTGATGCCGTAGGGAGTCTCCATGATGTCCTAGGGAATCTGAATGTCTTTTTAGCTCCCTTCTTGGCTATGGTCAGCTCACGGCCCTCTTCTTCATGATGGCCGGTGCGTTCTCCACCTCTGCGCATTGGTCTGGGTTCCAGGGAGGGAGAAGAGGAAAACAGTAGGACGAAAGGTGCATGTCAACTCAGTGGCCTTTCTGGAATAACAACTAAGAAACTTCCTCTCACATCTCATTGGTCAGAACTGTGTTTCATGGCCCTCTTAGTTGCACAAGATGCTGGGGAATGGCATTTTTTTTGGTGAGACCCTGCAGACTGAAACAGACCATGGTTCTGTTAAGGGATTCTGTAAGGAAGAAGGACAGAGAGAGTATTGCATAGGCAGCTGGGAAGTCCGCCAGAAAGATCATACACTGAATGCTCGTTATGTCTATTCTTCCCACCAACACTGCAAAGAGAATTCTACTGTTTATATTATAAAGAAAAGACAACGGAGCAGCAGAGGCTAAGTTACCTCCCCAAGAAGTAACAACTAGAACACGATCAGGTATGGGACTAGGTTTTAATTTCCAGAATATTATAAAGTGTTGCTTTTCTCACTATACTGCTCTAGAAACAATTAAAAAATAATATAATGCCATGTAGATTTGCAATCAAAGACAAGCAGTACAGGCAAAAATTGTTACTTGAATTCAGAGGACTGTTCAATGGGTATATGGAAAACATTGAATGTAAGAGGTCAAGCAAGATATGCCACTGTTAGGCTATCCAACACATTGAAAACGTTCCTCATTGACATATGCTGAAGATGACCATAATGCTGTTTCAGTCCACTTTACTCAGCCGTGACATTTTGAGACCTCATTTGCTTCACGTAAAAACCAGTAAACATAATAATTTGATGAGTTATATGAATATTGGGGACGGCTTTCTTGAAAATGGAAGTTATTATCTTAATAATAGGTCAAACATCAGACTGTGAAGTAATACCAGATAGATTTTATACCATTATCCCCATTGTGATATTAATGTTTTATGAAGAACTTACATGTGCACATTTTCAAAGAGTGTACAAATCTTAAACACAAATACAAACAAATAAACAAAAGTCTCAGCAACCTCTCTTTGTTATTAGCCTAATTGAATTATCTAATGTTTTGATTGCCAATAGGCATCATAAGGAAAGTCTGTTGAAGTCAGCTGAAGGAGAGAAAACTACAACTACCATCTCTGTGCAGACACAGACTCAAAGATATAAAATAACACCTTGTAATAATGTCAATATAATACTTCAAGACTATAGGATTAAAGTTTTATATATGGTGTTTATTGTATGATATCACAGGTTTGCTACATGATAATCTCTTGTTTTTCTCATTAATAATGCTGCAAAGGTGAACAGTACATTTTTTACTAAAACCCAGTATTTCCTTTCATTTGAGAAAGGTAAAATGACTATGATTGAAAACAGAAGATGATCAAACTTAGAATAGGAGATGTTAATAAACATAATTCATCTATGCACACTTGGAAAATTTTGGTCTAATAAAATTTTTACCTTTGGGAAATTTTTGCAAATTTACCAAAAGTTGGAAGTCAATTTGCATACTTACGGTGGAAAGGAAGGAATGTATAGTAAAGTTAACAATCTCATTTTAGCATATATATCTGCTTATGTTTTGGTGCACATCTCAGAAAAAATATAGAAAGATATTTACTTGTGAGATAGTAGTTTCTATACAATAAAGTGTGAATTTTGAATGGATTATTATAGATACAAGTAAATCACTTGAGCTTCCTTGCAGGTAGTTCATCCACTTCCAAAATTCAAAAGTAATTTTTATTTATGATAGCTCATTTGAATGTATTCACTTATGACAGTAATTATTATGATTTTTTAAAGCATCATCACCAAATGTGTATTTTGGAAATAGAGTATTTAGGTTGTTTTATGTATTCACTTAAACTGATTTTCTCCTTGGTCTGTTTACTTTTTAGAAGAAATTAAAAATTTTCTTCTGTATTTTCAAAAGATACAGTGTCAGGAGGAGGGAGGAAAAATAAAACTCAGCTATTTGAGTCTCTTCCAGTTAAAACAGGAGGATCTTTGTCTCCTTAATATAATATGCCTTCTGAAACCAATGAAGTGGAAAGCTTTGAATGCACCCAGGCTAATGTTGAACATTTCCTTCGGTAGCATAACTAGGGGTAATTTTTGAAACCTGATGTGGAATAGATTCAGAGATTAATTTTTCTTCAAAATCACTGCATTAAGGTCATGCCTCTATGGTACAGAAAACACTGGAATTGAGTGGATTTTATCAATAAAAAAATAGTGAAATTGGTGAATAGATATCACAGGGACAACTCAGTTGAATAAAATTTGAACAATTTTTTTCTTTCCATCTTAAAAAAAAATTATTAATTGATAATTTTGGGATCGTGCTGACCTGGTATGAATCTAAGTGTCATAGTGAATTTTAATTTTTACAGCACAGAGGTGCATTTTGATCCATCCTATGAGTCCCATATATCTATTGAAATGATCAACCTAGAGTGGTAGGGCTGGCGATGATGAGAGAATTGACTGTAGCACCGGGATGAATCCATAGCCCAAATCCTGGGGCAAATTTCTTAATTTCCAAAAGCTTCCATTCCTTCATCAGTAAAAGCAGGGTAACTACAGTCCTAGGTTATTGAGAGTAAGCAAGATTTAGGTGTACGTGACTTGCAATAACAATGACCAAAAAAATAAGGACAGGTGGTATCTGTTGTGCTCTTACCATATGCTTAGGGCCCTGGAGACTTCGCATCGTCTTCCACCCTTGGTGAGCAATGCTGCCATCCAGGTACTGTTCTCTTCTGGACCTAGTGGGGTGAGCCTGCGTGAGACTTGGGAGGGTCTCTGGATTTGCTGGTTACAAGCCAAGAGACTTCATTTCCACCTTGCTTCCATATTTTTTATTTAAATAAGACACTTACAGGTAAGTCCTGATTTTATATATATATATATATATATAAAATACTCAGGCATGCATACCCTCATGCACATCTTATTTAGTCCAAATAACAACCTGTGGGGCCAGCACTACTATAATTCCCATTTTACAGAGGAGGAAGCAAGAACTAGAGAAGTTAAGTAACTTGCCTTATGTTACATAGCAACTGGCAGGGCAGGGATTCCAAAAGACTCTCTGGGCTCGCAAAGCCCAGCGCTTAGGCCCTTCTCCTTGCTTCCTTTTGAGGCAAATCTCTGATTGGCTGCACTGCCAGGGACGGGTGTCACAGCCCTTTGCCCCAAGACCATAATGAGAATGAAGCCTGCCACCCAGAGTGTGGATAGGAGCGGGTAAGCAATGCTCCCAAAGTCAAGGGCAGCTCATGAGGTGACCCTGAGTGTTATGAACATAGCAAAGGAGTTAGATGAAGTAGAAATTGGAGCTCCTTTCTCTGTGGAAGATTTCACTAGATTATGGAAAGAAATGAAGCAAGGGTCCAATCCTTGGGCCTCACAAGGAGAGGAAGCGAAGAAATAAGGGGCAGCTGTGCTTTGGAATTTGGCATCCCTGAGCTATTTGTACATTTCTTAGCCTTTTTATCCGTGTCTCCTCTTCGAGACCACGTGTTTTCTAAACCTCCAACTTCTCTCCTCTCCCTCCCTTCTCTCTTCCACCGTCATCAATCCACAATATCACCCATGATGACAGTATATAGCACACGACTTTCCTGGAGCTTGGTGGTCAAGAAGGTTTTGAATCCTGGGAATGGTTGACCAGTGTCGCATATCCTGAGTCCACTCCTGCCTCGTCTTAACTGCAACTGGCCAGGTCTTATGACTTCACGAGGCTTGACTCCTTTACCTCTGAAAAGTCAGAGCAGGGAGTGGATGTGGCTCAAGCATTAGGGTGCCCACCGCCTACATGGGAGGTCCCAGGCTCAGTTCCCAGTGCCTCGTAAAGAAGACAAACAGACAACGAGCAGATGGGGAGTCATGTTGGGGTGGGCGAGGGGTGGGAATTTTAAAAAATCATGACAGGAGAAAGACAATCTAAAGAATGAGCGAAAATATGTGGAAGCCACATATCTGATAAGGGTTTAATACCCAGAATTTGTAAAGAAATCCTGCAACTCAACAACAGAGAGACAGCTGTCTCTTAAAAACAATTTAAAAATGGGCAAAAGCCTTCAATAGACCTTGCTTCAAAGAAAACATATAAATGGCCAATAAGCTTATGAAAAGATGTTCAACAATGTTAGCTATTAGGGAAATGCCAATCAAAACCGTGAGACACCATTTCTCACCTCTAGAATGGCTACTATTGAAAAAAATGGAGAATAAGTATAGGAGAGGATTTGGAGAAATAGGAACACTGATTCATGGCTGGTGGAAATGGTGTGGCCGCTGTCAGTGACAGTTAGGTAGTTCCTCAGAGAGCTAAGTATAGAATTGCCACCTGACCCGGCAATCCCACTTCTAGTTACATACGCAGAAGAATTGAAAGCAGTGACTCAAACCGGCATTGTCCCACTGATGTACACAGCGGCCTTGTTCACAATTGCCAGAAGACGGAGGCAACTCAAGTGTCTAGCAAAAGATGAATGGACAAGCAAGATGTGGTAAACACAAAGGAATGTCAGTCAGCTGTAAAAGGAATGAGATTCGGATACATGTGATAACTTGTGTGAACCTTGAAGACATCATGTTGAGTGAAATAAACCAGACACAAAAGGAAAAGTATTGTGTGATCTCACTGATGTGAAATAATTAGAATAAGAAAATGCATAGAGTCAGAAACCGGAATACAGGTTACTACGGGCTGGGTTAGGGTTAGGAAATGGGTAGTTAGTGCTTAATTGGTAAAGAGTTTCTGGTTGCGGTGATAGGAAAAATTTTGGTAATGGATAGTGGTGATGGTGGCACAATATTGTGCATGTACTTAACACCGGACTGTATATTTGAATATGGTTAAAAGGGGAAATTTAGGTTATATGTATGTTATAAGAAGAAAAATTTAAAAAAAATAGGGCTATACAACAAAAACAGTAAACCCTAATGTAATCTATGGATTATAGTAAGTAGGATAATTCTAATAATATTGTTTCAACACTTGTAACAAAGGTACCACACTAATGCAAAATGTAAATAATAGGGAAAATAACTTATATTAGGGGAGAAATATGGGGACTCTGTATTTTCTCTATGATTTTTCTGTAAACCTACAACTTCTCCAATAAAAAAAGAAAAGGTCGGTACTCTAGATCATTAGCAAGATCTCTTCCTGACGTAAAATCTGGTGGTTCTGTTGCCACAAAAAAATCTTAAATTATGGTGAGCAAATGAAGACTTTATATATCATTTCTGGAAGGTTTTTAACCTCTAGTGCTAGCACAGACCTAGATAGAAAATTCAAACTTTCATGTTTATTTTATATTCCTATGAGGTTTCTCCCCCCACCCCTTTTCCTTTTTTCTTAGGGAGAAGAAATGTAAAATATTTCAAATTAAAGTTCTATTAACTAAAGCTTCATTTACAGAATAAATACTTCTGCTGACATTTGACAGATTATATCAATTTTGAAGTTCAAATTTTAATAAGTTATTTCTGAGCACAAGAATAAACAAGCTAATCAGGCCCAGTTTCCTATTTCCTCCTTTGTATTAAATGATAAGTGAATTTAAAGCTATGCTTTGTCTTATTAATATCTGCTAAATATGGATGAATTACTGAATATATATTTATTCTTAAACTCATTTGGAAGCAAATATTTACAAGGCTTTTTTCTTATAATCTGATTTTAATATCTCAACTGAAACTGATTTATAACATGTGACTTCCAATGTGGTATTAGTTAAAGAGGCCAAAAATTAATTAGCTGATTCTATCAAGGGTTTCTTGAAACTGATTTTGAAAAGGGGGAAAAAGACTCCAATTTTTTATCAAATTTTAATTGAAAGAATTTTCATGGCAAATATCAGAGTCCCACATAAACAAATCTTTAATAATTTTCCACATGCATATATTTGATGTTACTGTTTTGTTAACTGAGTTCGAAACTCACTTGAATGTTTGGTGCCATCCAATGTATGTCATTTCTGGCACACAGTCAGTATCTTCATTATAAATTCTGGAATTAGTCACTAAAGAACTTGGTGAAATTTGTTCCCTGGAAATCTTTAAAATTTGCCAGGTGGGGACACGGTGGGGAGATGGTGAAAGCTGACCAAACATCTCTCCTCACCCACCTGTTTTGGTTCTCAACTAAGGAAAGTCATCCATCTGCCCATTTTGAGATTTCTGAGCTTGCCTCCACTTTGGAGGCACAAGAGGGTATTCAGACCTCTTCCTTCATTTGGGTTACAGTTATATTGTAGACAGAACAAAGCAATTTCATTATAATGCAGCAAGATAATGTAATTAATTGATAAGATTTACTCAAAAGTTCTCACTGAATGCCAGGCAGGGGACAAATCCAGTGAGTAAATCCAGTATCTTCCTCCCATAGTTTTGTACCAGTCAATTGTGTATTTAATGTCTAAATATGTTTTATTTAACAAAAAAATTGATTAAGAATTAATGTATACATTTTAATATGGTATAAGGATTGTTTAAAGATGAGCACACGTTTTTCTGAAGAGAAGTATTTTAGATACTGGCTTTTACTTGTGTCACCAATTCCCGCTTACACAAGTATACATCAACTTGATTCAATATTTTATTTAGAAATCTTTTGTTTCTCTCATGTAGTTCTCCATTTGGCCCAATATGAGAAGAGTCAAAAGGTTAAGAAAAATTGTTATGTGAAGAAATAATTCTTCAGGGGCCCACAATGTCTTCCTTCTCTTCTCTAGGGTGGACTCGGAGGATTTCATTTTAATCTGAGCTTTATTAATTTCCTTTTATCTTTCTTTGAGGATGAGGCTGCCACTCTTTGCCCAAGAAGTGACTCAATTAGATCTCTAGTGATGAGACCATTTGGAGGTGAGAGGAGGACTTGTGGGCCCCCAACAGAGGAGGAATGTGCCTTCCTTGTTGGGATTTCCACTGCTCTGAGTTCTTTAAAGTATATTTTCTGTTCGCGTACAAATCAAATTACATTTTATTTAAAAAATCACAAAGCAGTAGTCAAATTTAAGAGGGCTCCACTGAATCCCAAGGGAGGGCTCAACATTTCATGTACAGGAAGCAGAGCCCTTCAGGGCTTGGTGCCGTTGTGAGTGTCCAGGACACGTCACAGAGTGGATGTTGGTTTCCCTAGAGGTCACGGAGACAAGCTCTGTTTACAATGTGGAACTTGAAAAGTTTGGTTCCCTACATGGACCAACTTAAGCTAGTGCCAGGGGCAGGACATGGCACCTAGATTGTGTTGGTCAAGAGAACATGCCGCTCCCGTCTTTCACTGCAGGGGGCGCCACGCACTATGCCCCACGGTTACTTTGCTCTGAATCCATCACTACATGTGCACCAAGGCTAGGTCTCCCATGAGCTGCTCCCTGCTAATGACTGGACATGGCAAAATACTAAGACAGATCCACTCCTGCAAGATGCAGGACTCCTCCAATGGGTCACTTTGGCTCAAAGTCTCCCCGTGGCTTCAGCTGAAGTTGTTTAATGCACTGCAATCTAAGCCCTTCCTTCCTAATTTCCTCCCTTCCTCCCTCTGTTTCTTTCTTGGTACCATTTATTTCATGCGCAATACCTGCTTTGTGGTCTGACAAGCTCCCAGCCTCTACTGGTTTCCTCCACATTTTCCTTCAGAGGCTTTCCCCCTGATAGATTTCTTGCCGTCTAGTCACATCCTGGTGTCTGCTTTCAGAGAATTCACTCGATGCACATGTGTTGGAGCCTCAAGCCTTATAGCTGGGTGGAGGGAGAGGGAAAACCAGGATTGATCAGGGTGCTCCTGTGATGTGAGTCTCAAGTGCGAGGGCAGTCCTACAGAGGAGCAGGCTTCTAAGCATTTAGGAGAATGCCTGCAGAATCACGAGCACCTGGAGGCGTAAGGCTTTCAATCTGTCCTGCTGTAACTTCTTGCAGCATTGATTTGATGCTCTGTTTTTAAAAGCTTTAGCTTTTTTTTTTTTTGAGGAGAGTTAATAAAGCCTTAAACATCTTTTATACATTTCAGTGACAATATTTAAGGAGAAGCTACTGCAAGTAAAGTGTTGGGCAGGGTTAGGAAAGATGATTAAACTTTGCTCCTTGCCTTCATGCACGTGAGGACATATGAAAGCTTACCAGAACGAGAGGACCACTAAATGAAGAGGAGAAAAAACAAGTGTGGTGTTCTGGGAGGAAAAAAAAATCACAGCCTGCTTTGAAAACAAGGAGTTTCATGGAGAATGTGTCTTTTGAACTGGTCCTCACAGGATGGAGGTCAGGATTTGAAGGCTATTTGAAAGAGAGAAAACAGAGTGAGCTGAGACTGGGGAGCATGGGAAGTTCAGAGGCTGAGAGCTGTTTAGTCTGAGGGGAGAATATTTTATCTGAGGGGAGAAAGAGGAAGTAATGCTGGGAAGGCAGATAGCAGCCAGCCCCCAGAGGTTCCTGGTGCCAGGTGAAGGAGCTGGAGTCAATCCTTGGAGCAGTGTTTTGAGCAATGATGTGCCTGCCTATTTACTTCCTAGTGATCAATTTATAATTTTTAACTGTGGCTCAGGTATTGATCTGACTTATCCTAATGATGTGGCCTTTTGGCATGTTACTCACTCACATCATGTTAAAATGTGGCACATTGCTAATGACACAGCAAGCTTTATTGCGTTACCCTACTTATGTAAGTTTTTTTAGCTTCATTATCTGTCAAATAAGCAAGAATAAGACAAAATAGTTATAATCATGTAACTGGAGTAATGCAAATATAACTGAGTGAAAAATTCCTCTGAAAGGTAATTTGTAAAAAAAAGAAAAAAAAAAAAGACAGGGGGAGATTGATAGTGAATAGAAGGCTAAGAAATCACCCGTGGCAAATAGATGCCTATAGACTATATTTCATAAATTCCCAAAGACAAACATTTGGCAAATGTACCCAAGAAGAAAGTTCTATACTAAAAATGAATAGCAAGTTAAGTAGCAACTACTTCCTACTTTGATCTTAATAAAGCAAAGCATTTTTTTCACTTTAATTAGCCTATGATGCCTAAGTAATCCTAGTTCACATGTGATCTTGTTAATATACGAATTGCCAGGGTGAGCGTGCTCAAGATCAAAGCAAGAGCTTGAAAGAACATAACAATAATTTGCTAACTATTAAATATTACACTAAAATCAACACAGTATTAATTCTATTGTAGTTTTAATTTTATTAATTCGTTTGTGAAGTAGTTCATGGTTCATTATTTAATTGCTTTTTAAAAAACTGAAAATATTCAAACCCACAGAAAATTTGAAAGAATAATATAATGAACTCCCTTATAACTTGTTGAAAGAAACTGCTCCCAGCAATAGCCAATAATCAATACAATGAATTTTGTAAAAGATTAACTGCTCCAGTAGGGAGATCTCGAACCAAAGTAAGAGTGTTCTCCAAATGGTCAGCGAGTTACATGGGCTTAGAAAAGCAATTAGGGGAGGCTGGAGAAATTGGTTGACATTTTGATGACTTCGTATTCTATAGGAAGGTCTTGCAAAGTGGGGTATGACCAGAGATTGGTTATTACAGCGTATTTGTCTATTTCTGATGGGTTGTCTCTGTTGGACTGAAACTAGTTTATTTCCTATTATTGCTTATACTGCAACTTGTGTAGGGTACATTCTGTTTTTTTTTCTGTTTTGGTTTGTTTTTCCCAGAAAACCCTTCCTTTAATTTTTAACTATTTTTAAAGTCCCTGACACGTCTCAGATAGGGGGCTGCTCCTGGCCCCGCCACTGCCAGTGGCCTTTTCATTTTCCTTAATGATCCCTTAACTAGATCCACCGACAGCAGCGTCTTGCCACCCCTGTCCTCTCCCTCACTCTCTACTTTTGCCGAACCATCCAAGAGTAGCTACCATATGTTATGAAAACTCACTCCAGTACATCAGAATTCCTCACCATGACCACCACCAAGAAAATTTTTATTGTAAAGACACGATCCCACACTCGGACCATACTCAAGTTTCCCAGTTGCCATTGTATCAGTTTCCAGGGTTGCTACAAAAAATTACCACACATTTGGCTTAAAAGAACAGAATTTTATTTTCTCACTGTTCTTTTCTTGGGAATGCATGTTAGGAAAATAACACCAGGATATGTCAGCTCTAGGGCAGTGTTGTCCAAAAAAAATTACAATGCAAACCAAAGGTGGGAGCCACCAATGTAATTTTAAGTTTTCTATTAGCCACTTAAAAAAAGTAAAAAGAAATAGATGAAATTGATTTTAATAGTTTATTTTATTTAGCCCATATCCCGGATGTTATTATTTCAACATCTAACTACCATTTTAAAAGTTACTTGTGAAATATTTTACTTTCTTCACTTTTGAATCCTCTGAGTGTGTGCTCTATTTACTGTACACCGCGATTTTGATTACTCACATTTCAAGCCTCAAAATAGCCACATTTGGCTCCTGTTTTCTTTGTTGAACAGCCCCACCCTAGAGCAAAGAAGAAATGTAAAATAAGGTTCCTGTTAAAGAGAATCTGCCTGGCACTCAAAATAGTACCTAATAAATATTAGCTGTTAGTGGTAATATTCCTATTAATAATTTTATTTTCCCCACCTAGGTCTTTAGGAGCTTCTTGTTCCCTGAAAGTCATAAGTATTAACTAGCTATTTTCTGTCTTTCAAAAGCCTATTTAATATTACACAATTAAACAAAAAATAGGCCATACCCCCCCCCCCCAGTAGGTGACCTACAATGACAATTATCTCACTAGGTAACTAGAGTTTATACTCAATCAGGAAAGTCTTCAGGGTGTGAGATCAGTGCAGGGACCCAGGGCCCAGGAAACAGTGATGAGGACAGTCCCGCACTCAGGGGTTAAGGCTTTGCGGTCATCACCTTGGACTTCTTAAACTCTTTGACTCTTTGTTGTGTAAGTGCTGTCGATGGGCAGTGGAGGATATCCTGGGGTGCTCCTGCCACCCCCTGCTGCCTCCCTGGGCCAGGAGGGTTCCAGGTCACTGGCCCTTCTCCATCCCACTGCCCGGCAGGGGTCCGAGAGTGGCCCAGGGACGGGCAGTGCCTCCTTGTCCAGGTTGTCTGCACACCCCATGTGTTTCCTTCCCTCGGCCTGAAGGAGTCCACCATGAAATAACAACCAAACGTACCATGGCAGGTCAAAAGAGGGACCGTGGAACTAGGAAAAAGCTTTTCGTCCTGATTCTTCAACGAGGGCCCCACCCGTTCATTTTGCACTAAGCCCTGGAACTTACGTAGTTGACCTTTGAACTCCTTGTTAGGTACGGTATCTGATTTTATTCTGATTCCTACTGCTATGAACTGTTTCACAGTCATTTCAATTGCTACCATTGTTTTATAAAGGAAAATGGGAAAACTATTTCTCAATAAAGGCAATTGGTTAGGCACACTCTTCGAAATGATAGGATTCATGTAACAAATGGGTCTTTAAGAGGGAAAATATTGGGCACTCTGCTATGGATTCGGGTTCTAAACCAACTAAATCTGGCAACTCAATAAAAAGCAGAGTCATGATGTGGATGTTCAGGGTAGGAGGATGACATTTTTAGGGGGTTTGTTTTCCATGAAATAACCAATTAATTTACTAAAAGTTTCACCATGTTGGGTATTGCTGTGGTATCTAATACACATCATCTGAGTATATAGATTTCTATTTAATGAAACTTGGTATTTTATAGATGCAGGGATTGAGTAACCGGGGCCTTTGGGGCAATCTGTTAAACTGTGATCAGTGGGAAAGAAAATAAAAACGATGAGATACTTTTAATTGATATAATTACTAACCCAACAGGGCCAGGCCTGCATTTTAAGGCCTTTGGATAAATGTGACAACTCCCACGTGTACAACTCCAAGGAGCTCCAAGCAGGCTGGTGAGCTGGGGGTTGTGTCGGGTACCCAAAGGGTCAGAGTGGACCCCAGGGGTCCTGCCCTGTGCTGTGCATCAAAGCAGACCAAGTGCGCTTCTGGCTCTGCTGCTGATGGGGCAGCGTGGAGAAGGGCTCCTTTCCTCACTTGTGATCCCCACACTGGCAACCTGTCAAGGTCCCTTTCAATTCTAAGGTGCTCTGACCCTAAATAGCATAAACAGAAATGCACGGAGATTTGGGTCGCGTTCCCAGGGCACTGATCTACCTGAGTGCAGTATCCCTGCCTGGGCCGTGGAGAAGGCACTCCCCTCCAGAAGGCTCCTGCCGTTCCCTATCTACCCGGGATTTCCGGAAAGGGAACCCTGGGGGGCTTAGTTTTCTTCTCTAGTCTCCATTTTGCTTTCTTTTCTTCTTTTTTCTTCCTCCCTCCGTCCCCCCTCCCTTCCTTCCCCCCTTTCTCCCTCCTTCCCTCCTTCCCTCCTTTCTTTCTTCGTCCCTCCCTCCCTCCTCTCCTGCTTTTCCTTCCTTCCTCCCTCCCTCCCTCTCTCCCTCAGTTTTCCTAACTTTCTCTACCTCGTTTCTCTTACTTGCTGATGAAGAGCTAACTGCCTCCCTTTATCAGCACCTTTAGCTCGCATTCCTCGCAGGGCATCCTGCAGGCGCTCGCCAGGCCGCACGCGGCGCTGCTCCCGCAGCCTGCAGGGCTGCTGTGTGAAGCCGGGGATGCTCGTTTGTTCTGGGCAGCATCTATTATTGTCAGCACAGTCTTAATACAAGCAGATTTGGGGAATCTAAGTATTTTGGTTACACTGGAGCTGAAAAATTGCTTCCCAAGCGAATGCCAGTAAACATCGGCGGGAGCTCTGGGGGGACTTTTCCAGCAGTTTTGATCAACTCGGTCTTCCTGCTGTCCCGCAGCCTTCTCCAACGTGGGCAACTCGGCAATTATTCAAGGAGCGAGTCTAGAAATTAAAGACCAGCTCTCGTTCAGGCCAGTGGAAATGACAAAAACTCAAGGGGCTTGCAGGACCAGACCCAGTGAGTTCCTGGGCGGTCCGGGGGGCCGGGCCGAGACCATTTCCTTCACAGCCTGTGAAGGCTGCAGGCCCGCAGGTACCCGGGAGCCGGGCTCAGCGCACGTTCTCGAGGTTCATGATAGACACAATCCATTTTTAATGCCTTGTGTCAGCTTGTGTCAGGCATCCCTGCTGCCCTCTAACCATTCTTAATCAGAAGACAAAAGTGATATTTTAGGGTAACAGTTAATAAATAATGTGACTTATCCAATCACACCTTTCACTAAAATATTATTATCTTTTGGCAGATTCATTACTGTAGGGACTTCAGAATCTGATGAAACATTCTCTAATTCTACCACTAGTACATTTTCCAGAGTTGTCTTTCTTTTAATTTAATTCTCCTACGCTGAAAGCATACTGTCCGTTGCAATTACTGAATGAGCATTTAATCTCACATAACTAAGGCATTTTAATCTTTTCTAATAGAAAGACGATTAAAAGGCCCTAATATTGCAGGGATGTGGATACATTTGATCCCAACCTAGTGAATACAAGTTTCCTTTGTTCTAATAACTGTAAGTTAAGATGAACCAACTCTCCAGACACTTTGCTGCTATGGTCAGACCACCTTCTCATGAGATGATAAATGTTTCGAAACACAGGCTATTGACTAGAAAGATCTCCAGATCTTTGTTGGGCAGAGGTGAGCCTTGAGGTGGAGAATTGCAAGAGAAGTTTTTAGAGTTGTTATGGTGGGTTGGTTTATAGTCCATTATATTTGTCCCATAGTGATATATCTTGGCAATTTTTAAAAGCTGTGTTGCTAAGTGACAGATGAGATCACTTTAAAACTATAAGACTTGCCTTTGTTATATGCTAACATTTCTATAGCACTAATTTCCCTTTTAAGTTGAAATATTAGTATTACACTAGTATAAAATAAAAGAAAGTTTATGATTTTTAAAAACTTTTTTGGAGAATCAATACCTTCCCCTGGTGCTTTGCTGGCACACAGCACGTAATGTTAAAAGGATTGTATGCCCTGAATGTTTACAGTGTACATAAACCCTAGCCTATTATCAACTCTAGTGAAAACACATAAATATAAATCTGCAGTGTGTTGTTTATCTAAGAAGGTAATTTCCCCAGGCATATTTTGCTTTGCCTCTAACCACTGACGCTGGTCTATTTATTTCAATTGCACTGGTCACCATTTTATTAGGAAAGCCTTCCACTGCATTATGTATTTTCATAATACCTTGGGCTTGGTTGAGAAATGCCATAGCCTCCTTCTTCAACCTCTGTTTCTCAGTCACATCCTATTCATGACCTAATTCTCCCCTTCAGAATTGTGGGGAGATAAACGGGTCACAGATGGGCAAGTTTGCATTTGAGAAACAAGGCAATCCCTGTCTCCTTTTCATTATGCATTTTGTTCCTGAAGGATCATTCCATTTATTTATGGAAAGTTGGTAAAACAATAATTCCTTCCAGACTGATAGCGATCTAGTAATCAGTGTGAAATATATTTGTAAAACAAATAAGGATTTACCTGTTTTTCCTGTGAAAAGGTTCAGATGGCAGAAATAGCCATCTTAATGGTTATATTTGAAATTTTATATTTGATACCCTTTTAAAGGGGAACATGCTTCTTTGATTCTGGTATATACTGCTTTGTTACATTTGATTATGAAGACTTTTAAAAATACATGAAAGGTTTATTAAGTAAATATTTGGGTTAATGGAGCAGACTTAAGACATAAGAAACTATCCATTGATACTTCACTTTTTTTTTTAGGCAGTGATGAATGAATCAGAAATTCATAGAAAGAATATCAAAGAAGTTCTAGCCATACATACACTCATAGGATATAGGTGTACTTTGCTTGCATATTGTTTCTTTATTAACCAAGACTGCTTTGATTATTTGGGCTGTGGTGTTGGCGGCTAGGGGTGTTCTCCTTGATTACATAGGTAAAAGAATATATGTTAAACTGAATAGAAAGCTGATAGCAATGTAGGCTAAGAGCATTTAATTAGTTGCTTATTCAAATACTCTATTCATCACTTCTCCAAAAACAAAATTGGTGTGTGTGTGTGTGTGTGTGTGTGTGAGGGTGGCAGGCAGAGGGAGTTGGTGACATTGGTCACAATTTTGGAGGGGATCCTGGTAAGGGAAGCGACACAATAACAGTTCAATATTTCCAAGGGGGATGGATCACAAGTGTTGACTCTATTTGTCTTATGGCATTTCTACACTGATCATTTAACTTTTCTAGTTTAAAATGCTTGTACTACACTAGCGTAAAATAAAGTCATCCCGATTTTAGCATGTTACTACAAAACTGGAAGAGTTTTGTTTGGGTGAATGTAGGGGTAAGCCGTTCTTGTCCTTGCTTATACAAGAGCCCCTTTAGGTGAAACAGAATTTGGGTAGCAATAGTCACTTGAGGTTTTTAGTTTAGTCTTTTGAAATGTAGAATCTTATTTCATGAGACCCTTGGCAAAAGTAAAGGAAATGACAAGGTAATGAAGATCTGAAATAATGTTGTTTTTTTTTAAATCATCCTTTTACTGAACATGACTGAGGCAGGGAAATACTTACATCATTTTGTAATCTGAGTTAGTCCACTGCAGGGATACAGTTCAGTTGCAAACAATAAAAAATTAAGATAAAGGGATTTGAAATGAAGACAGACCAGACTGAAATCACAGCTCTGTGTCTTAATAGCTGCATGACCTCTGCAAAGGTTTTTAAGTTTTCTGTCCTCTAGTGTGTAAAATAAGAATGGAAATGAAATATCTTCTTCATATGGTCACGTGAAATGGAAAGTTAACATAGGTAAAGTGCTTTGCAGAGTACTTGGTACATAATAATAAAACATGGAGCTTTAAGAAACTCAGGGTAAGAAAAAAGAAATATTTAAGAAAAACAAACAGCATTTGCCATCTCCTTCAAACAGGGCTGTTGGTTTTTATTTTGATTTTTTTGCCTTTATCAGAGAAGTTACGGGTTTGCAGAAAGAGCATGCACAAAATACAGGATTCCTATATACATCCCACCACCAACACCTTGCACTGGTGTCAAACATTTGTTGTAATTGATGATAGCACATTATTGTACTATTAACTAAAATCCATGTTTTAACTTAGAGTTAACTGTTTGCATAGCATGTTCCTTGGAGTTGAAAAAATGTTTATATTCTGTTTCATATATATATAATCTAACATTTTCACCTTTTAATCATATTCAGATATGTATTTCAGTGCTGTTGTGTTCACAGTGTTGTGCTACCATCACTGCCATCCATTACCAAAACATTTCCATCATTCCAAATAGGATCTCTATACATTTTAAGCCTTAATTTACCATTCCCAATCCCCACCCTATCCCCTGGTAACCTGTATTCCAGATTTTGACTCTGCGAATTTGTTTATCCTAATTGTTTCAAACCAGTGAGATTATACAATATTTGCTCTTTCATGTTTGGCTTATTTCACCTAACATGATGTCTTCAGGCTTCATCCGTGTGGTCACATGTATCACGACTTTATTCCTTTTTTACAGCTGAATAATATTCCATCGAATGTATATATCACATTTTATTTATCCATTTATCAGTTGAAGGACACTTGGGTTGTTTCCATCTTTTGGCAATTGTGAATAATGTTGCTATTTGTGAAAATATCTGTTGGAACCCCTGCTTACAGTTCTTTTGGGTATATAACTAGAAGCGAGGTGCTAGGTCATATGGCAGCTCTATATTTAGTTTCCTGAGGACTCGCCAAACCATTTTCCACAGCAGCTGCACCATTTTACATTGCCACCAACAGTTCCTATTCCTCCTCATCCTTGACACCATTTGCTATTTTCCTTTTTTTAAGAAAGAGCTGCCATGTTAATGGGTATGAAATGGAATCTCATCACAATTTTGATTTGTTATTTTCCTCAATGGATAATGACTTTGAGCATCTTTTCGTGTGCTTCCTGGACATTTGTGTATCTTCTTTGGAGAAATGTCTGTTAAAGTCTTTTGTTCATTTTTTTCATTTGGTTGTTTGTCTCTTTGTTGTTAAATTGAAGGATTTCTTTATACTGAGTTTTAAACCTTTATCAGATATGCAGTTTCCAAATGTTTTCTCCCATTGTGCAGGTTGTCTTTTTTTTTTTTTAAAGATTGATCAGCATTAACTTTTTTTTTTTAAGATTTATTTATTTATTTCTCTCCCCCCTCCCCAGTTGTCTGCTCTCTATGTCCATTCGCTGTGTGTTCTTCTGTGACTGCTTCTATCCTTATCAAGGGCACCGGGAATCTGTGTTTCTTTCTGTTGCGTCATCTTGTTGTGTCAGCTCTCTGTGTGTGCAGCGCCACTCCTGGGCAGGCTGCATTTTCTTTCACGCTGGGCGGCTCTCCTTACGGGGTGCACTCTTTGTGTGTGGGGCTCCCCTACGCGGGGGACACCCCTGCGTGGCAGGGCACTCCTTGCTCGCATCAGCACTGCTCATGGGCCAGCTCCACACGGGTTAAGGAGGCCAGGGGTTTGAACCGCGGACCTCCCATGTGGTAGGCGATCGCCCTATCCACTAGGCCAAGTTCGCTTTCCATGCAGGTTGTCTTTTGACTTTCGAGATAAAGTCCTTTGAGGAACAGAAGTTTTGTTTTTTTTTTTAATTTTCATGAGGTTCCACTTATCTATTTTTTCTTTTGTTGTTTGTGCTTTGGGTATAAAGACTAAGAAATCATTGCCTAACATAAAGTCTTGGAGATATTTCCCTACATTTTCTTCTAGGAATTTGGTAGTTCTAGCTCTTATATTTAGACCTTTGAATTCATTTGGAGTTGATTTTTGTATAGGGTGTGAGATAGCGGTCCAGGCTGTTGGTTTCTGCCATAGAGCTACATAGTTATTCCTCTCTAACAAAAAGAAAGGAAAAGAAAGAAAAATAAAAGTAAAGTAAAAACATTTTAGGAATCAATGACCTGTTAAAAGGACAGAAAAACCATGCCCTAACCTTGAAATAGAGTTTATAAATTCTGAAGGGGTGAAGGGAAGCATAATAATTAGGTTTATACCTGTCCAGCCAAACAGTTATTCTGGAAGTCCTGGTCCATCTGTTTTTATAACAACAGCGCCGGTTTGAGCAGGCTGTGTTGCATTTGACCGTGGCACCCAACAACCTTCAGGGAGAGACAGGCGGTGTGCAAGGCCCAAGTCAGCTGTGCACAGTATTTTTCCTTCTCATGCTTGCAGATTCAGAGTCTTTTTGAGGAAAGAAATTTCAATTGAGCTAAACTGTTTGCTTCCCTCTGAATTAGAAATTATAAAGGCTGATGGTGCAAGAATGCCTCCTTCAACCCACATTTTGGGCTTCAGGCTCTATTTAAAGCATTTTGTGATTAAAATCATGTGTATAGCAAATTTTTGCAGACTGGACTCAAGTCTACGTTTGTTTGGCTGAATTGCTGACTAATTACTATGTTCCTAATTCAGCGACTAAGATGTGGAAATAATGGAACTTGCCCAATAGTATAATTTTGTTTGTGCAGACATTATCAAATTAGGAATGATTTAAAAGAAATTCCTCTAAGCCCCACCCTGTTTCCATCAGGCCACTTTCAGGATTCCCATGCATTTACACATCACAACACTCCTTCGAATCTTTAGGAAAATCCAGTGGGCCAGGCTGTCCTCATGTAGGCGCTCATTCCCGGCTTGTTGACTGGCATTGCACTGAATTAAAATAATGTTTCATCGATAGTAGGGAGCCCCTTCAAGACTGTAAGGGAACTAGGGGTTTTTGGCATATGGAGGGAGGGCAATTGTTATCCATTAGGTTTGGGTAATGATTTTTCTCCAAAGGAAGAGTCTATGAAGACTCTTCTGCGGTGTTTACCTGGGCTGTTTTATATTATTTTTTATTTTATTACTTATGTTTTATTATTTTATTATTTATACACCAATTGTGTGTCTTTTCTATGTTTCTAGTTTTTTGGTTTTTTTCCTTTAATTGCAAATGAAGTCAGGATAGGGTTACATTGATTTTCAGCAACATATTTTCAGAGGACCCTGCATTTTCATTTAATTTTTTTCTTTTGAGGCACACATAAAATGTAGAGAAATGATTTCAGAAGGAATATATAAAATGATTTCAGAAGGAAAATATAAAAGGTCACTTTGACTCCAGAAGAAGATAAACGAAATGGACTAGGTACAACTGGTTAGAAACATTAGACCTGTCTCTAACTCTCTCTCTCTAATTAAAATGCCCTGATAATTTTAGATTAACATTGGAAAAACAAATTGATTTCTGGTTTTAGAATGATGGTTGTTATTTACATAGCTTTTCATTATTAGACACCTGATTCAGAAGACATAAAAAGCTGAGGAAAAAAAGATAAAACCTTTCCTTCAAAAGAGCATAAAATGTTAATTGAATTTAGTGCTCTAAATGGACAAATTAGACTTTACTATTCAACTTTTTACAGTATTAAAAAACTGTGTGGGACCCTTTAGGGGAACCTCTCGGTTCGGGGGAAGCAAAACCCACACTGCCGCCCCCTGCACCCACTGCGCTTGCGGGCTGCGGCGGTTTGTGCAGCGGGTGGGGTGGCTGCTGGGGAGTTTTTTGGGGGGGCCTTTGTGTCGTGCTGGAAGCCCCTCCCCATGCTCAGGGTTCTTCGAGGCCCCCCGCCCTTAGCCAGCCATGCGCGCTTTAGGGCGCGTTTCAGGTGATTCCTGGGAGTTGGGAAGAATTTGGGGATCTGGGGTCTTCTGCCTCCAGGTCCTCACCCTCCTTCCCTTTCTTTCTCTTGGCTTCTCCCTTCAAAAAAAGAGAAGCCAAAATGTAATGAAAAGTGGCTTTTCCCGAGCCGCTGGCCCATAAGGGGTCTTTGTGGGGAGGAAGAAATTCAATCCGCTTTTAAGAAAACGAGTTCTTTCTCTATACAAACACGATCCAGCGGGCTGTAGGTGTTCCAGGACAGAACAAGTACTGAAAATACTTAGAAAATCGTCTATAAAGGGCTGAACAATAACCATCAGGGTTCAGGAGATTTCCTGGGGATTAATGAGTAGCTGGGAGGAATTGTGGCCTTCAGCCGTGCTGTGGGCAGTTAACCTCAGCTAGCCAGTGCTTCCTGAGAAACGCCCTGCACCGAGGAGGAGGTGATTGCTATTGTAAGCCGCAAACACAGAAGCACACTTTTAGTGTGATTTTATTTCAATGTGCCCTTTGCTTCTGAAAGACTGTGCAGCATCGTGCCGGGCATTTGAAGGCTAATAACATAGCACTTCTTGCCGGACTATGCAGGCCTTATCACATTAACCAAACTGATTGGAATAATGTTTATGGGCAAAAAAAAATTAATATTTTCTTACGGTAAAAAAAAAAAAAAGTCTTGAAGGAAGCCCTCTCAAATGTTAAATATAAAACCAAGATTGTATTGAGACTAGAGCAAGCCAGGTGATTTTACCACGAGAGTACAATTCTAACATTTCTCTTAAGAGTATGGCTATTTTCTTCCAGAGCCACAAGAAAATTAAAAACAAACGACACTTAAACTTATAAAAAATAAACAAAACACCTTGCTGTCAATTTCTGGCTACACCTTATGTTAGTAGCAGAATAATTAATTAGCGAAAAGATTCATGACCCCAAATCGCTTCGGTTTCAATCACAAAGGGAAAATATGGAAAACTGTATTTAACCCGATGTGCACAGATTCTTCAATTCTTCCACTCACTGTGACTTTCAATTCACTGCATCTTTAGAACACTTATCCTGACAGATTAAAAACTGGCTTTGTCATTTTTGCCGTTTGCATATTAACAACACATTCCCGAGCCAGATTTGAGGTTAAATGCTGGCAGCAAAAGTCACCTAAGAGCCCAGAGGCCCCAGGCCACACATGCTCTGAAGGTTGCTGGCAGCTCTTACCATTCAGGAGAAATAGGGAGCTGGCTAACCTTGCCACTTCCTGCGACCTGGACAGCGGCTCTTCCTTTACTGCATTCCTTTGCTTTGCTTAGAGAAGCCCAGATTCAGGCTGGGAAAGAGATGGATCAGAGGCATGGTTCTTTGGTTCCATTTCCCAGTGGGACTGCCCCGTGGATGGGTCCAACTTCCGTAGGCACTGACCGTGAGAGACAAGACAGTGACTTCTTTAGCCCATCAAAAAGGAGCCTCTTCCAGTTCCAAGACAAATAAGCAGATGATGGCTCTCTGCTGGAGCAGAGGCATTGTCTCATTTTCTAATTCCATTGTGTGAAAACTAATCTGCTCCATTATTAATCAGTCAAGTTCATGTCTGAAAGAGGAGTAGAACAGAGTTATCCACAGAGATAACAGGTTTTGCAATACGTAACGCTTAAGCTGGGAGTCCAAACGCTGTCATGCAATAGATAAATATGTCATCCGAGAGCAAGTAGTATTGCTAAAATAATGCAAATGGCTAATATTAAGTTCAGCAGAAATCCAGCCTCAAATTCCAAGCAGATTTTGTTATAAACTCTTGCAATGCAGCAAAAATCCAAACTGAGCTCCCCCGATGCCTTCTGGTAGCGCTCGCCACAGGTGACAGTTCTACTTGCATTCCCCGACAGGGCAGCGATTTGTGATGGCTTAGTGCGGGGGCTCCAGAGTCAGACCCAGCGGCTACCTGTGAGTTGTGGCCCTGAGGAAATCATTAACCTCTTGCAGTTTCAAACTCCTGGCTCCCTCTGGGCCTCGGTGTCCTCTTCTTTCACTGAGGTGCTGCTTAATGATTTAAATGCCCAGGAGACTGTCAGTTTGCCCATTGATTTTGCCAGTAGTACCTGAGCCGTGGTGCTGCCATCTCTAAAATGGAGATTAAAATATCTTGCAGGGATGTTGTGAAGATTGCCAGATGGTGACGATAACCCTAGCAGCTAGAATCAATTATTTAATCATCACTCTGACAAGGCAGGTACAATTATTGTCCCTGTTCTGCAGATGTAGACACTGAGGCACAGAGACCCACTTTATTAGATGGTGAGGGGACTGAGTGAGATGCCTGTGTGGTGATCTTCTCACATAGTGAGCTTTTGATAAATATTAGCTTTATGGATTTAAGGCAAGAAAATACTCTTTTATAGGAAACATTTAGAAAAGGGCAAGGGAAAGCAGTAAGAGTGTGTAGCTTAGAGGGGCTATAACAAAGATCACAAACCTGGTGCCTTAAAACAACACATTGGTCACATCACAGTTCTGAAGGTTGGATGTCCAAAATCACGGGGTCGGCAGGGCTCCCTCGGAGACCTATAGGGGAAATTCCTTCCTCATCTCTTCCCAGCTTCTGGTGGTTGTTGGCAAACCCTGTCGTTCCCGGGCTGGCAGCCCCAGGCCTCCCATCCCTGCCTCCATCATCCTACGGCCTCCTTTCTCTCTGTCCTGTCTGTCTCTTCTTATAAGGACACCAGTCATAATAGATTAAGTGCCCACCCTACTCCAGGCCGCTTCCACCTGTAATAATCCTATATTCAAATAAAGTCCTCTTCTGAGGCACTGGGGATTAGGATTTTGTCTTACTTTCCGCTAAAACATGTCCGTACAATGGGTTGACTTAAACAATGGGAATTTTTTGGCTCATAGGTTGAGACTAAGTCTGAAATTGAGGCATCAGCTTTCTTCCCAAAGCCTGTGATAATCTGGTGCTGCTTGTGGGTGCCCCTTGGGTCCTTGGCTTTCCTGCCACATGGCAATGCCCTTAGCAGCTTCCTCTCTTCCTTCTCCAGGTACTGTTGATGTGTTCCTCCATGTGGCTTTTGTCTTCCTAAATCCTCCAGGAATAAGATGAACGCCCAACCTCATGCATTTGGCCCATACCTTAACTAAAAATGGCATCTTCCAAAGGTCTATTTCCAACGGGCTCACACTCACAGGAATGGAATAGGATTAAGGACTTCATTTTTTAATTTTTAATTCTGGTATATAATTCAAGTTACCACAGAATTCAGTGTTATCTGACACGATTTAACCCATAAGAGAGTAAGATTAATCCAGTGTGAGTGGTCTCACTTGAAGACCTTAAGCCAGAAGTCAAGCTCTCTCCAATCATGCAGTTATGTTCAGTGCTTAGGCACATAGTTAAGAATGCCGATGACACTGACCTCCCTAAATCATGCAGATGAACCAATGTTGGATGCTCCTTTCCCTCAATCAGAGGAATTTGATTCTTTGAACCTCTTTAAAAATCAAACCTTTACATTGCCCTAGGTCTTCGTTTATATTTTCAGTAATGGAGATGTGCAGGGAATTCTTATGATAAATTGGTTAAATAAAAAAGGATTATTTCTTCCCTCTTCCATCAGTCCACCCAAGACCAAAATCAGTTGTCAGTCTCCCAATTCTTTGTAAAAGGAAGAGATGGTTTGAAATTATTCCACTGCTTTTTTCATGGCCTATCCTGGTGTTCAATATTTGTAGATGCTCCTGAGAGATGAGAAAGTAATGGTTTGGAGCAGCAAATGGGTGGGAAGTCTTGAAAATCTGTAGCCAAAAATGCCTTGGTAAGAATGGAGAAATGTAAGGATGATGCTTCATTCTGTTACCCAAGTCCCTTACCGAATTTCTTCTTTGGGTTTATTGCTAGTTTGACATTCATTGTTTATTTTACTTTTATTCCTGTCCTTTTGACAGAATTTTTTTTCCTTTTGATGTTAATGCTTTCATATGTAAATAAATTCATCTTTTAAATTTTACCCTTTTGGGACACTGCACATTGGTAAAGAGGATAATTAGTCTAAATTAGCCACTCCTGCAACAGGCAGTATTGAAAGAGGTATCTAGGGAACCCAGAGTTACACTTTCCATTGAAAAACTACAAACAGACTGAATGTTAGTGGAAATTTTTAAGTGATTTTAAAAAACGGTGTGTTTCAGTGTTCTGAAGAAATTGTTTTTAATTTTTATCATTTAGCATAGCACAATGTCAAAAACATCAGTGTTGGATTTGTATTTAGTGTCTACTTGTATGGCCATGTTCAATTTTTCTATAATGTTATTCTCTAATTTTGTATCACATCATAGGACATATGAAATAAAAACTTGCTATCTTACATTATCTCCCTTTTTTGTCCCTCCCTTCAATTTACAAGCATGAAAATGTTGACCACACAGCAAGCCCAGTATTGTAAAAAAATTCCCGATCTAGATTGTACTGGTGTTTCTTGTATTACTTTAGCAGAGTTTGACTAGAAGCTTTTAATAATGAAAAATAGATAGGGATTTTGCAGAGAAAGTTTCAAATTCTTGCTTCTACATTCAAAACTTTTTTAAACTTAAGCAAATCTCTTACCTCTCTCTCGACCTTGGTGTCCTCATCTCTAAAATGGAAACTAGAAAGCCTACATCAAAAAGAAAAAAATAATAATAAGAGAACATCTGGAAATTACAACTGACACTATTAGATGCTTAGTCTGTTGTCTAATGATAAATCTTCACAATGTGAGGGTAAAATATATCCCTTCTCCACAACTTCCAGTCTCTGTTTTCTCTTTGGAACATCTTAGGAATAATTATTATGCATAATTACTAATAAAAATAACAATGACAATAAAAAACCACAACAACAATAATAAAATCTAGTATTTCCTAAGGGTTTACCATGTGCCAGGCACCAGGCTCGGGGCTTTATATGAAATCTCAGATCTTTATAATTTTTCAAATGGTAATAGGGTAGATATTATATTAGCAATTACAATTTAAATTTCACAATTTTCAAAACAATTTTGTTTTTTACAGGTATTACAGAGACACACCCTAGTTGTAAAAATAAAAAAACCTTGTTCAATTAGAGATATTTTTAATCTCTTTTGGTTTCTGGCTTGGGTCTTTTAATAGCTTAGTGTTATTGAGCCTGGGCCCTTAGGACCTGTCCAGATAGACAGGATTAAAACAAGAGCAGCCCTTTCTCTGGACAGTTGATTCTCTAAAAGAGGGGGGTTGCAGATATGCTGTGTGTGTATATATATATCTATCTAAATGGAATTAACACGGTGTTTTCTATCCTTTTGGTAATCAGTAAAAGAAAGCAAAGAGGTTCTTTTAAATATAAGGAACAGAACACATGCTGTTTAAAAGAGGGCAAATTCCTTCTTTTGACTTGTTCCCATTTCAGGAAGATTCTGGTACATTGTTGGAAGACTATTAGAGTTTCTGAATTTTGAAGAATAGTTTTTGGTTGCATGTAAACATGACAAAATTTGGATGAGGGAGCAACTGCAGCCTGGCTTGCCGTGACTTGTTGAAATTGAATTTCTTTCTTCTTCTCCTACAGAGCTCGGGGGACAGGCAGAGGTTTACTGGTAGCATCAAACAGTAATACAAATCATGTAGGTATATGCTTAGAAATTCCCTTTCTGTAAGCCATGTTACAAAATTTGATCAAACCAATATTATAGTTCTTTGGTGAGATACATAATCTGAGAATTGAATTTTCTGGTCATCATCAGATTAAGAGTGATCCTCGGGATTTAGGTATTGTATCAGTCAGTATAGGCTAAATTGCATGGTACGAACAAATATCCTTCAAATCTCAGTGGTTTATCAAAATCCAGGTGAATTTTTGACTCATGCTACTCATCCATTACAGGTCTGCTAAGGTTCTGGGACCCAGGAAAAAAGAGGAGCTCCTATCTGGAGCATGGCCAGTGTATGCCAGAGAATAAGGAGAACAGGACAGAGCCACTCATGGGTTTTTAAAGCTTTTGCTCAGAGATTGCACGTATCATTTCCAATCTTATTTCATTGGCCAAAGCATGTCATATGAATAAGACTGGTGTTGATGGGGCAGGGAAGGACATTCTAATGCACGTGGCTAAAACTGACATCAGTGAGATGAAGCTATAAAATTTTCCCACAGGGAAAGGCAGTGATTGTTTTCCACAGCAGTACAATTTATCAGAGATACATAAGAAACAATTATTAATATAGCTTTTTCCTGAACATAGTCAGTAGCTTAGCTTGCAATGGATAAATCAGCTCTATTTGGTCAGCAAAATACCAGAAATCTGTTGGCTTTTATAAAGGGTATTTATTTGGGGTAGAAGCTTACAGTTACCAGGCCATAAAGCACAAGTTACTTTCCTCACCAGTTTACTGCCATGTGTTGGAGCAAGATGGCTGCCGATATCTGCATGGATTCAAGCTTCCTGGACTCCTCTCTTCCGGGGGCTTCCCTCTCTCTGGGTTCAACTGCTCATCTTTGATCTCTGCAGCTGCAAATTCTCAGGCAAATGGCTCGGGGACTTCTTTCTTTCCTCACTACCAGGCTCCTCTCTGTACTTACTTCCCCGGGCTCTAGCTCAAAACTCCAACCTCTCTTCTCTGTGGCACAGTTTCTCTGTGAGTCCCCACCCTCCATATTCTGTGCTTAATGCTTTATACATGCTATTTTATATCATTTAATCCTTACCCACATCCTTGTCAGTATTATTTTTGCTATTTTATTGATTTTGGAAAATTACTGAGGATGAGAGCTCAGATACTATATAGAGCAGGGATTCTTTTTTTTTTTTTTAAGATTTATTTATTTATTTCTCTCCCCTTCCCTCCACCCTGGTTGTCTGTTCTCTGTGTCTATTTGTTGCGTCTTCTTTGTCCGCTTCTGTTGTTATTAGCGGCACAGGAATCTGTGTTTCTTTTTTGTTGTGTCATCTTGTGTCTGCTCTCTCTGTGGGCGGTACCATTCCTGAGCAGGCTGCACTTTCTTTCGCGCTGGGTGACTCTCCTTACAGGGCGTACTCCTTGCGCGTGGGGCTCCCCTATGCGGGGGACTACTCCCGCGTGGCAGGGCACTCCTTGCGCGCATCAGCACTGTGCATGGGCCAGCTGCACACGGGTCAAGGAGGCCTGGGGTTTGAACCGCTGACCTCCCATGTGGTAGACGGACGCCCTAACCACTGGGCCAAGTCCACCGCCTAGAGCAGGGATTCTTAACCTCTTCTGTTCCATGGACCCCTCTGCCAGTCAGATGAAAACCATGGGCTCCTTCTCAGAAGTAGCAGCAGATGGTTTTATGACACTCAACTAGTGTTGTGTCTAACAACTACTGTGATTTTGAAGTATGGATGAGCATAAGCAATTTTTTGAGCTATGCAACAGCTGTAAAGTGATATGAAACTCCACAAATACTGCACAAATACTGCTGTTTTTCTGAGTATTTTCAAAAGAAAAGTTAAAAAAATATACTAGATTGCAGTAATTGACCAAGGCATAAATTTAACTCCTTGAACACCTCCTAGCATTTTTCAATACTACATGCATTCTGACCAGTGTTTTCCAAGAGTTCCTTCTGTAGTTGAGTAAAGACATTGATATACAAGCATATAAGGTAGTTGGTGAGGAAATACCCCAGAACTTCTTTTTCAGAATTATGCAAGTGTTCTGGTTTCTCATTTTCCAGAGGTCTGTCTCATAAAATAAACAATACGTATCAATTAAAATCAAAGGTAAAATATAGTATTGAATATATTTATATGCATTTTCATATCTCTATATAATAAAGAAAATTAACTTGTTTTTTGGATCCATTGGAATTGGTAGGGCAGGTAGAGAACAGCCTCATTATTTCTTACCACAACTTCAAACAAGTTCTCACAGATTTTTCTGCCCCCACCTGGGATAATGTACCGGACAAATAACATTCCTCCTCTGCTCACTTTTCAGTATCAGCCACCAGTCCTCAGATTGAGTGTGTGACCCGAATCAAAAGTTCAGGCGCTCAGCAAGTGCAAAGCTTCTCCTCTGTCCCAAGCTCAAGTTCTACCCAAGCTTGAAAACATCAGGGGGCAGGGAGCATGGTTTGTTTTATTTTGCTCCTCCTTGTTTTCCTCAGCCTCTGTTCTTGTATTGCTCCTTCTAGCTCCTCCAGATTTGGGATGGAGAGAGGAGAGTAGACGTTCTAAGGTAAGTTCTCACCTGGCTTGGGTTTCTGTAATCAGACAGCACTACCTCCTGTGGGGTAGATGTCAAATGGTGGTATTTCCTGTTGTGGGATAATTTTGTTGGTTGTTTTTTTTTTTTCAGATGAACTGTGGGGATTTCCTCTAATCCACTGTTCACCAAGTTGTCCCCTTGGTTTTCTTTCTCACTCTCTAAGGTGCCCTCAGCCTGTGCTCTGGTGCATTGCCCCTTTCTGTGGGGATGCTTGTCCCTGGCAGGCCCGTAAGTCCTGGCATCCTTCTGAAGCTTTGCCCACCCTCAGAAGTGCATGCCTCTCCCGCGGTGGCCATAGGCAGCCTCTTACCTTTAGGTTTTTCCAGGGGCATCATCTCTGTGCTCCTCAAGCTCCAGAGACACCGATGAAACCCCCTCAAGGATTCTCATCATTTCACAGGCCACAGAATCCCTTCCTTTGACTTGGGGTGGGAGTAAATATTCTCTATACCTTCCCCTGAGGTGGCCAATACCCACCAGCCTAGATCTCGCCAAGTAAACTTTACTCTCATAGATAGACGGGGGGCTGGCGGCAGTTAAAGGGGTCACAGCACTGGGATTTGCCCATCCCTTAGCAAGACATGGATGGTGTGGTAGGCAGAATGCCCTCTCCAAAAATGCCCACCCCCTACTCCAGGGAACCTGTGCCTATGCTGCATTTTATGGCAAAAAAGAACTTTTCAGGGGTAACGAAAGTGCTGGACTTTAAGATAGAGAGATAAGCTGGGTATTTCAGTGGGCCCTTAAAAATCAAGAACTGACTCCTGTTGGAGACAGAAGACATGAGGTGGAAGAGAGGGTTGAAGTCTGAAAGGGATGCAAGCTGTTGTTGCTGCTTTGAGGACTAAGGCTGTGACGAGCCGGGAAGGCAGGTGGCCTCTCGAAGCTGAGAATGATGGGGAACTCACAGCCAGTGAGGAAATGGGAAGCTTAGTGCGACCACCCCAAGAACTAGATTCTGACAGCAACCTGCGTGATCCTGGAAGCCGAGCCTCCAGGTAGCTCAGGCCAGCTGGATCCCTGATTTCAACCTTGACAGTCCCTACCTCAGAACCCAGTCATGCCTGCTTGGACGTCTCAGCTACATAACCAAGAGCTAATAGATTCATGTTGTTTTAAGCTGCAAAATATGTGGTCATCTGTTATGGCAGCAAGAGAAAACTAAGGCCAATGGTTTGGCTGCTCTTTTGAGAATAAAGGGGGGCAATTGTCTCCATATTACTCCTCAGCTTTGGAGTCTCAGCCAGGAGCACTGAAAATCTCGTTTAATGTCATGTTGCATATTTCCTTTTCTCAGGTCGGTGCTCAGGCACTTGACAGAGACCTGGGTTTAGCATGAGCAACACTTGGGGAAATATTGGGTGAGAAGCAGGGAAGGTAGGCAGCAGGTTGATGCTTTGTGTATATTTGTTATGCTCCTAAAACCCATGGGTTTTAAATCCAACTTGGTCCACTTCACAAAAACCCTCAGCTGCCTGTATTTCTCTTCTGTCTGCAATTCCCCATTTGCCCTCTGATAAGACCTTGGAAGGCAAGTAGAGGGCATGGGAGAGTAACTACATTATAATTGTTCGATTGTCATCTGATGTAGGAAGAAGTGGTCGGATTGATATTTTAAAATCATCTTTTGGGGGTAAATCTAGACTTTTGGCCACAATATTGAGTCTGGTGGGTAGAGGCATGAGGTGTGGCTCAGGAGCACACAGCAGGTGACTTAAAGCCAGGTATAAATGTGTCTTCTAAATCAGGACTTGGAGGGTAGCAGAACCTATGCACCAGTTGCTAATCTCCCACCTTGAACCATCACCACAGTGGAGGACTACAGCCAGCACTGAAAGGATCAAAAGTAGGGTGCTTGTCTTGGTTCTTAGACATCAAGGGTGTATGGCACTTCTCAGCTCTATCAGTCAGGGTGGTCTAGGGTGTGTAACAAACATGGTATTTTCATGACTTGACCCCATAAAATATTCTATCTCACCAATGTTGTGTGTCCACTGTGGGTCAGCAAGACAGCTGTGCTCCTTGTAGTCTAACAGGGCCCCCGGTGACTTCTGCACATTTGCTTCAGGATCACCACAAATGAGAGGCAGGAAGGTGGTAGATCAGATACAGGTTCTTAAAGCTATCGGCTGTGAGTCATCATTCTGCTTTCCATTCATTAGCCAAGGCCAATCATGTGGCCCTGTCTCACTTCAGATCACGAGGGGAGTGGAATCCCATCATAAGCCTGTAAGACAAAGGGATGGAAATAATTTGGTTTATAGCACTAATTGCTTTCATGACAGAGTAGGAGAATCTTGAATCTCCTCTTGGGATGAAGGGTGGGTTTGGGCTGAAAGAATTGATTTGTTTTCCATATAAATCACAGAATCATTATAAGGTGGCTCTTCTTCATCTTTCTTTTCTTCCTAATATCTCAAGAAAAATATTATTTTGTAACAGTGAAGAGTACCAATGATATGGATTTTAATGAGAACATGGTTAGGATGTGAAGTTTATTTTCTGTCCTTTTTTATGAAAAAATATAGATGTGCTAAGAAATTCATATTTTCCTATTTTTAACCCTCATTAAAAGATACTGCATGTTATTACATATGAAAATGCTAGCAGTCCAAAAATGTACGTGCCCTATTCCCAGCCCCAGAATATTTGATTCCTTATATCTTAGTGGACCCTGATAACTGCATTTGGAAAATAATTTCTCAGGTGAGCCTGAATAGCACTCCTTTTTCAGAAACTTCATTATGTTAAAACTATCAGATCATCAAAGCTTTAACAAATTAAAATTTCAAAGGCAATTAATAATTAAAGGGATGGGGTAGGGTAAACTGCATTCTGAATTTTGATTTAATTTTATTTTTGTTTAACAGCACAGTTTGTATCTATCCTCTTAATGTGTCTCAAAGGCCTGGTCATTGCCTAACCTGTTGGTCACCAGATCTGCACACCCTGGGAGGAGCCTAGGAGGTGGCCAGGTCTCTCTGGTCTTCTGCCAGGTCTCAAGGGGAAGTGGCATTTCACCTCCTGCTAGGATGAGCTGTATATGTCGGTTTTCCTCAAGCAAGTCCTAGCGATGCTCATCAAACGCGCCATTTGTAGACTCCTGTTTCTCAATAAGCCCGTGCTCTAAACCATGCTACCAACCTCTCCTTTAACATCAGGTTCTCAGGACTCCAGAACTTTTGAAGAAGGAGCATTCATTTTGGCAGGGCTCAGGCAAGAATGGCAGCTGGCAAATATGACACGCTGCACTTGCGTGGAGACCCCCAGTGTGCCTGCCAACGTGCCTCACATCCCCACCCCCTTTATGACGTGCTCCTGTCAACTGGACATGGGATTTCCAGGAGAATTATGGGAAAAGGCTAACATCTTTTGTTTTGTAATAGATTCAACTTTTATCATCTGTTACGTAAGAATGAATTTGCCAGGGTGTTCATCTTCTCTGTTATTGGTTTTCTTCACTAGACTAGGGGCTCTAGGAACAAGGGATTGTTGTCAGTTTCATCCATGGTTGAGCTGAAGTGCTTGGCACGAAGGAGGCATCCCATGAACATCTCTTGAATGGAGTAATTTAGATTCATACCTAGGCAAATCCTGAGAAGTGGGACACAGGGCATGCTGGTAATGGTTAATATTACATGGTTTAGGGGAAAAGTGTCCTAGGTTTGCATACCCATCCTTTTCCATAATGTACCCTTAGACATTTATTTAACTTCTCTAAACTTTAGTTCCTCCTTAAAAAGTCAGAAAATCATAGTACCAAACTCACTGTTGGGAAGATTACAAGAGATAATGTCTATAAGGTAATGAGCACAATACCTGGTATGTAGCACATGCTCAACAAACTGTAGATATTATTAATATTAATACCAAGGGGAAGTGGAGAGCAGCACCCCTCTAACAGGCTGAGAATGGGAGAAGTGGGGTAAGCTGGGTTAATGGGAATGCACTGTACTAGAGCAGGGGCAAGTGTGGGAGACCTGAAAAGATCCCCACTGTGTCCAGGTGGCCTTCTGAACTTGACTTTAATGTAGTGCTGAGGCACCCTATCTGCATAGGTATATTTATAAATATCCATATGTAGATATATGTGTAAGATGGATAATGACATTTATATATAGAGACAGATAGATGCATAGAGTGAACTAAAGATATTTGCGTTTGAGCATATTTTGAGAATGCAAGGAAGCTCTTGGGATGCCAGGGGCAGGAGGCTCCCAGAACATCACAAAGCCTGACATAGAACTTGGGTGCTCTAAACCCTGGGCAGTCTCAGAATTTTAAGAATATCTTATCTTCATTCAGCCACAAAGTGAGCTGGGTATGCTGTCTCCTACTACGTTAACTGTTTACTGACCTCATGACTAGTTAATTGATCCCAAACTGAGCACTCTACCTAGAGCCACTGTAGAAAAGCACCTGTAGCTTTGGCTGTGGCTTTGGCAGAGGTCTGTGAAGTTGTTGAGCTCTTCCATATCTGTGGGGAAGGATAGCCATCTGTGCTGTGGACCTCAAAGAGAGAAAAAATGGGAGCATTCTTTCTTCCTAAACTTGTTGAGGCAAACTGGCCTTGCAAACACGCTTGAGAGAGATGACGTTTTATTGACAAGGATTTCCTCAGCGTCCTAGGGGCAAGTCAAGAAATGAGAATTCTGCTCCTGCACTTCCAGTACTGGAGGTATGACCTTTAAAAACAATTCAACCTCCAGTGTTTCACTTTCCCTCCTGGACAAATGGAAGTGATTCCTTTGATGCTGTATTAGTCAGCCAAAGGGTGCTGATGAAAAATACCAGCAATATGCTGGGCGTTATAAAGGGTATTTATTTGGGATAGGAGTTTACAGATACCAGGAAAGCCTAAGTTACTTCCCTCACCAAAGTCTATTTGGAGCAAGATGGCTGCCGACGTCTGCGAGGGTTCAGGCTTCCTGGGTTCCTACATTCTTCGGGCTTGCTTTACTCTGGGTTCAAGATTCCTTTCTTCCTGGTGCTGGCTTCTCTTTCCTCTGGGTGCTAACTTCCCAGGTCTTCAGCATCAAATTCTAACATCAGAAATCCCCAACTCTGTCCCTTACCATGCCTTTTATCTGTGAGTCCCCACCCACCAAAGGGTGGGGACGCAATGCCCTAATCATAACTCAATCAGGCCCAGGTACAGATCAGATTACAAGCATAATTCAATATTTCTTTTTGGAATTCATCAATTATATCAAACTGCTACAGGTGCTTACACCACAGATTACAGTGAGAATTAAATATAGTAATAGATTCAGAAATACATGGCCCAAAACAAAGTTGAAAGCCTTTCAGGACTGTCCTTTCTTCTGGATGCTTTCTTCCTTCCCCTTCTTCTGCCTGCCTTCTCTGTTGGTTCCTTATCCCTTGGGCTGGGGAAACTGGAGAATGTCACAGTCAGAAACCAGGGACTTCTAAAGGGATTGACCTTGCTCTTTCTACTTCAAAATGAACAGGACTGAAGGAACCCTAGAAATCAACTGGTCTGGTTATTATTTAGCTGGAAAAATCATTTTTAATCCTAAACAAATCTTATGTACAAGCTGGTATATAAAACCAATTTTCAAAATGAGAAGCCCTGTTTTAAGTGGGAATGCAGGGATAGGAAGTCAGTCTGGGACCCTCTTTATCCTAAACCTCCACAGAAAATGGCATGAAAGCAAATGATTCTTCCCCAACATCCTCATTTTATGCTTGCGGACAAAAAGATCTGAGAGGTCAGGTGACTTGAGACTAGAGGAAGAATGCCTTGGGAGCAAGCCTGCTTTGACGACTGGCATGGCCATGAACATCACGTTCAGTGGCTAGCGCCTGAGAAAACACAAGTCAGGGAAGGGTGTTTAGAATAGGGACCACATGGTATACCAGAAGGCTGTGAAATCGTCATTCTAGAACTACTTTGTCTAGAGAAACCCCATCTCTCTGAGGCTGTTTCCTCATTTGCAAAATAAAGGGGTTGATGAAATGAGCTCTAAATTCTATAATTTAGGGTGCTTTGGGTTCCCATCTGCTAAAACAAATACCATACAATGAGTTGGCTTGAACAATGGGAATGGATTGGCTCATGGTTTTGAGGCTAGAAGTTCAAAACTGAGGTATCAGCAAGGCAGTGCTTTCTCTCCGAAGGCTGTGGCATCCTAGGACTGGCTGCTGGCCCTCCGTGGTCCTTGGCCTCTCTGTCACATAGTCATGTCTTCCCCTTTCTCCTCTGTGATCACTGACTTCCAAGTTCTGGGAGCTCTCATGGCTTCTCTCTCTCCTGGCCTTCCTATAAGTCTCTGGTAATGGGATTAAGACCCATCCAGATTTAGTTGGGCCACCCCTTAACCAAAGTAACCACATCCAAAAGTCCTATTTACAATGGTTTGACACCCACAGGGATGGCTACAGAACATATTTTTCTGGGATATGTAACAATGAACCACCACACAGGTATTCCAGCTAGCTAGCTAGCCTGCTTTCTTTTCTTCCTCCTTTTCTCCCTTTCTCCCTTTCTCCCATTCTCTCTTTCTCTCCCTCCCTCCTTCCCTCCTTCTCTCTTTCCCTCCTTTTCTCTACTTTCCTTCTTCCTTCCCTGCTTCCCTCCCTTTTTCCCTTTTCCCCTTTCCCCCTTTCCCCTTCCCTCCCTTCCCTCCATTCTCTCATTCCCTCTCTTCCCTCCTTCCTTCCTTCCTTCCTTCCTTCCTTCCTTCCTTCCTTCCTTCCTTCCTTCCTTCCTTCCTTCCTTCCTTCCTTCCTTCTTCTTTCTCCCTCCCTCTCTCTCTCAATGAAGAAAGCTTAAATAGAAACAAAATGCCATGTAGCAAAAGACTTTTGGATAGTCACACCAGATTTAGTCACTGCACAAACAGATTTTGTGTGGCTACTATGTGCCAGTCATTGTTCTGGGCATTTGACATAAATCAGTGAATAAACCAGAAAGCAATTGCACTGCCTTCATGCAGTAGACATTCCAGGATCCTACCAGAGAGCAATTTTTGGTGCCAATTTGTGACAAGGAGGTGCTTTGGGCAGATCTGCCACTTCTGGGCTATTGGCAGTTCATATCTCCAGTTAAAGTAATGATGACTATTTGCTCTCCACTTTTTCCAGGTGCTTTACACATTTTACTCTGATCCTTAGAATCTTGTAAGGTGGATGGCATTGTTTCAATTTTATAGATCAGGAAACTGAGGTTTGGGAGGTTTCCACAAGCTCCTGAAGTTGCCTGACAATGCGGAGAAACTGGGATTATGCCAAAGCCCCTGACACCTCCTCTGTGCCAATGTTCTTCTCCCTCAGTGTTGGATGCCCTCTGCCCCAGAAAGGCCAGCAATATACCTGGACAGAGTCTATTTCTTCTAAAAATGCATTGAAGGAAAACACAGTTAGTTGTCTATTTAGGCTAATGCCACTGACACCATTTTAGGAAGCCTGGACCTGCTTTAGGAGTTGGGCTGAATGAATAATGTATCTTGGGGGATAAAGGAGCCTGAAGACATGGCATCACCTGGTCTTCCAATGTGACAACCTCAACCGGAAACCACTGCTGAGTTGGTCTCTAGTGATTGTACCACTAGCGTGGGATATTAGTTGCCCCAAGCCATGACTTCATCCGGCTGCCTGATGTTCCTGTCTCGTTGTCCCTGAGGTTTGCTTTTGTAGTCCTCTGTGTTTATTGATCAGACCCTGTCATCTCCGACATGGTTCTTAGATGCAATTGAGCCCTCCACCTTCCAGACCCTCCTCCTTGCTTCTCCCCCACCCCTGGGCACCCTTTCACCTGGGCTGTCAGGATAATGAAGGCTTGATTTCAATACTTTCCCTCATTTCTCTGTTCACTGCTCTGCAGGTTAATGCAGATTCCAAACTTCAACAAGCAGCTGTTAAACATGTCATTAACACTGCTTCGGCTGCAAATGAGACGCTGCTACTGGGATTACTCCACCAGCTCTAGTTTTGTGATGAGTTTTGTCAATCACAGCTGACCTGCTGTGTACCGAATGGAACTCAGATTATCTTCTTTCTTCCTCTGACTCTTGTCATTTTTTTCACAAAGAATTACTATTCTACTCCCCGAAAGATTGATTACTTGCACAAATAAGAGAGTCTGAGGCATTAATACAAAATTTACAGGCTTTTCTTTATCTCAAACCTGCAACTCCCTCTACATTTCCTCCTGGTAATTATATTAGAATTGTGTACACTAGGAATTGCCATCTGATTATTATGAAACTAGTTTTGTCATGACAAAAATGAGCTTAAGTCTTGTTTTTTTGGAAAATGATCAGTACAGCGCACTGGATGAGAGAGAAGGAGATTAAATCCAACTTGCTTTCATCCATGAATGCTTTCATCTCTTTTTCAAACACAGGAAATGATTACCACTGCTATAAGCTGCAGTTCATATGAGTGAAAAAGGATAAAAAAATATTGAAAATTCTGTAACCAACAGTAGGACATAATATAGGTCCCTGGCACCCACTGAGTGACACCTACTTTATTTTTCTATGCTGCCAATGTCAAGAGTTTCCTATTTTAAGGGGAGTCTTACCTTGAAGTGTGACCTTATGGACTGAAGAATACACAAACTGTCTTGTTTTACATTTGGACCCTTTACTTCATAGAAGACTAAACAGAAGACAGTATTTACAAATTCTAATGACTACTGTTTATAGACTAGTATTAGTTAATATTTATAATTTAAAAAGAGAGAAGACAGAGCACTTGTTTCATTATATTATATTTTCCAACATGGCATCAAGTAGATTGAAGATTTTTCAAGAGCAGGGACCACAGGCTATTCCCCTTTATATTCCTTGTGCCTAGTATGTTATAGTTACTTGATAGATAATTATACGAATGGATGAATGAATGAATGAATGAATGAACGACTGTCCTGTGGGCAAGTTATCCAATGTCATCCTTAGGTAAGAGAAAGATATGTGCTCTGTAATCATCCATGTAAAGAAACAGTGGCTGTGCCCTTTTTCTCCACTTCCTACAAACACACACTGACATGTGTGCACACACTTGCACACACACATACACGGACACACTCTAAAAATACTTACGTGCAGCTTTACTTCCCAAATGAGTCTCTACAATGAATATAATATTTAGTAAGGGTAGACAGAGAAAGTCTGCCATGTCAGTTGCCCATTGTCATTATAGTGCTGTGTAAAAAATGTGCCATGAAATTTTCAGTGGCAAACAACAAAAAGCTTACATTCCTTATACATCTAGGGTCAGTGGGAGGTTGGCTAAGCAGCTCTGCTGATCTTGGTTGGGTTCAAGCACATGTCTGGGGATGGGCTATTATTAGATGCTCTACATTGGCCTTGGCTTGAACAGATAGGGCAACTTGACATAGCTCCACATGTCTCTCAATTCAGCAGGCTAGTCTGGCTGTGCTCCCCTGGTGATGGCAGAGTTGTAAGGGTGAGAAATTGGCAACTTGCAGGATCCCAAGGCCTTTGCACAGAACTGGCACATCCAATTCATTCTATTGACTCAACCAATACATGGAAGTTAGAGAAATATCCTCTCCCTTTATGGACATAAGACAAAGGGATAGGATGGCGGGGAGGGTGAAGGACTTTGCCATTTTTGCACATTAAACCTCTGCTGTTAAATAAATCCCTTTCAAATAAAAGGGAAATTTCTCACACTAAATTGACTGCTCTTGTGCTTCCATCTACTTCTTTATGACCTCACATTTCAAAGGCAGAAAACAAAGTGGAATTGCTGTGCTCAAAAGAGGTTAAAGGAAGAAATGGGTATTTTCCTCATTGTTGGAATTAAGAGACATATTTAGTTCTAGGCTACTCGAAAACACAAACATCTCCTTCAGACTGCTGGCATTTCCACTGTCATGTAGGTGTGAATAAAAGAGCAACCCAGACAGTAGAAAAGTGAATAGAAACAGAATAAAAGCTGGATGGAGGGTGGGAGCAAAAAAGAAGTAATGGAGGAATGGAGGCCTTTACCAACTCTGAATTCTATTGGATAGAGCAGAAGAGAGGAAAAGAAGAAAGATGGCTTTCAATGGATCAATAAAATGATCACGAAACAAAGACCATGACTCAAGGTTATTTGGGTATTTCATATTTTGACTCATTTACATTTCATGAGCCCCAAATAGTGCTTCTCAGTATTGGATTTTTTTTCTCCATTGATTTTAATTAAGCTCACCATAGGCTAGCAACCCTGATGAACAGGGAGAGTATTTTCTATCAAAAACCTATCTAGTTTGTGAGGCAGGAGTTCTGGGACTCGTCCACATCTTATTCTAAATGTGTTTGCTTCCACCCTGTGGTATGGTTCTTAGAATGTGAAATAAAGACACATTCAGCTGCTGCACCATAAATATTTTCCACTCTGTAACTGTGAAAATTACCATGTCATTACTGATTCAGACATGTCATATGGAATCTGGGATCAGTGATAGCTCTGTATATCCAGGAGCTTCTGTGCAAGATGTGGTGCGGTGGGGCCCCTCAAGATGGGGCATGCTTGCCGGCCTCCAGTTAGATGTCCAATGACCTGAATCCTTTCTCACTTTCCATCATTTTCTCTTCATCTTTAAGATTCCGAATTCTGTGTGTCTGACTAGAGCAAGGCAGGTATACTTGTTTAGTATCTTGGAGTGAACCTAATACATTAATTGTGTTACTTGTTGCAAAACTGCTGCTCTGTCTTTGTGATGAGGAATCTTAACAATCAGGCAAGGTTCCTCTGTTTATGGACTCAAAAGATAGCTTCAAGGGGCAGGTTGGGCTTATTGTTAGAACTATGTAGTCCATAGGACAGAGTTTCCAGCAATACAAGGCTATTTCTTTACTTTCCCTTTTTATTTAAAAAGTGTAAACTGTAGGAACAATTCACTATGAGAAATGACAAATGAGAGTTCAATCCGAGCAGGAGGACAGGGATCCTTTGGGATCAGGCTTCCAGCATACTGTGTGATCCTGCTCAGCCACATTATTCTGGAAAGAAGGAAGGAAGAGGGGAGGGAACCAATCAGCTGGGACTTTCTTTCTGATTATAAAATTAATATGCTTAGTTTTTAAAATGAGAAAAATCCATTGTATTAGTTATCTATTGTTGCATAACAAATCACCCCAAAACTTAGAGGCTTCCAACAACAGACATTTATTATCTCCCTGCTTCTGTGGGTTGAGAACTTGAGTGTCTCTCTGAGCTTGCAGTCGAGGCTCCTCTGGCGGGGTCGGAAGGAGAGGGTGAATTTGTTGCTGAACTCACTCAGGTGAGCCTGGTCCCTCTGCACACGAGCCTCTCATTGGTTGCCTCGCAGTGTGGCATCTGGCTTCCCTAGGGCAAGGCATCAGAGGAAGAGAGGGAGAGAGCCTGAGATGGAAGCAACTGCATTTTTAAACCTAATCTCAGAAGTGGCATTCCATCACATCTGCCTTGTTCTATTCATTAGAAGCAAGTCAGTAAGCCTCCCACATACCTGAGCAGAGCAGATGCAAGGGCCTTCCAACAGGCTGGCAGGAATCACTGGGGGCCATCTTCATAGGTGCCAACCACCCATATAAAAGCACAAAGAAAAAAATGTAAATCACCTGGGAATAGTTATTGTATTTAGGAGTATATATACTTACAGGCATTTTTATATTTTTTCAATGCTTTGAAATACATTTGTATCATTTTTTCCTTATAGAATCAGCTTCATGTTATATACACCATTTGGAACCCTTCACTTAAGAATGGAGTATTTGGGGGTATTTAGTAAAAGGGAGGATTTCTTACTATTCAAGTAATGAATATTTATTTAAAAACAAAAACAAAAAACCACACAAAAAGATTCATAATCTCACTACTCTGATATAATTGCTGTTGACCTTTATAGTACTTCTATTGTTTTTTCTTCCTGCCTATTTACTTATAAATACTTACATATAAACTCAGAGGGTCCCTACTGTCACATCCTTTGGTAACCTGAGTATTTATGTTGCACTCAGTTGGTTCTTTGGCTTTCTTTGTGTCTGATTTGAATTTTATAAGTTATAAAAGGTTGTAAGTGTAAAGAATTTAGATGCACCTAAACATTTTATTATTTATAGACTTTATGATTGTGGGGACCCAGGACATCCTAAGTCTTCAGCACGTAGCCAACTGTATGACCTAGACCTAAGTTAAAGGTTAACAACCTTCCTCAGAGGGTAGATGGTATTGTAAACTATAATCTTCCCAAAGCAGTAAACGCCCTTGGTAAACATCCTTCCTACAAGCGTAGTGAAAACATCACCATACTCCACCCTAGCAGAAACTCTGTTCTCCTACCCTATGGAATGTCCTTTTTCTAAAACCCCTTATATATCACCCCTCATTTTCTCATCTCTTTGTGGTATGCTAACTTGATTCTTCCTTTGACCGACTGCTATCAGAGAGCCCTCCTGTCCGTGAGTCCCAGTAAAGCTCATGCCTGATGAAGTGTCAGGTGTGTTCTTTGGTCTCACAGCCTCACCAACTTGTGACCTTCAGGAATGGGGTTGTAACAATGATATAAAGATTTAATAATGGTTGGCCACTACAAAGCCTTTTCCCTTTAAAGGGGTTATGACGCATTACTAGTACAACGATAGGACAAGTCCTGGATCTAATAAAACATACATTCTGAAAGGGGAGGGTAGACAGACTGTGTGCACACTTGGTTTCCTTGTGTTTGTATGTGTGTTTTGGGAGTATGTGTTTTAAATACTGCTGAAAGACATTAAAATATTAGCTAGTAATAAGTTCCATGAAAAAAATAAGGCAAGTGATAGTTATAGCTGATCCAATGAGCTTTGACTATTCATTCTAGAACCCCAAATCTGTCAGAGACAGATAGACGGGGTCCTCCCGATCGGGTAAGGAGTCGGGGAGAGTAATGCTCAGTAATCTACCAGTTCTGCCATCTGGCTGCACAATGGCATCTAGAGGGCTTTAAAGAAGTCTGTGCTGGGATCCCACCCCCAGGGGTTGGGTTCTAATTGGTCTAGGATGCTCTGTCCTGGGCATTTGCATTTTCTAAATCTTCCCTGAAGCCAATTTCTTACTCAAAGATTTTAGCACTCCACAAGATGGAGTTTGTAAACTGGTTTTAGCATAAATTAGACACTGCCAATCTGTAGCTTAAAACTCTTTGGTGGCTCTCTAAGGCTCACAGTGGGGTTTCTCAACGTGCCTGATAGCAAGAGTTACCTGAGGTGTTAGTTAAACACCCAAATACCTGGGCTCTTCTCCTGATCTACCCTATCAGAATCTCCGAGAACAGACCAGTGGACCATCTCAGCTCTTTTTAAAAAGCAAACCTGGGGGAAGCAGATGTGGCTTAAGTGATTGGGCTCCTGTCTGCCATATGAGAGGTCCTAGGTTTGATTCCCAGGACCTCCTGGTGAAAATGAGCTGGCCCATGCAGCAAGCTGACCTGTGCACCGAGCTGGCCCATGTGGCGAGCTGGCCCATACAGAGACCTGACCTGCAAGGAGAGCTGGTGCAACAAGTTGATACAACAAAGGAGACATAGAAGAGGGACAATGTGAGATGCAGCAAACCAGGGAAATGACATGGCTCAAGTGATTGAGTGCCTCTCTCCCACATCGAACTTCTGGGGATCAGTTTCTGGCGCTTCCTAAAGAGAAGACAACAAGAGAAGACAGACACAGAGAGGGCACAGCTAATGGACACAAAGCGTAGACAACGAGCACAAAAAATAAATAAATAAACAAAAAAATCCACAAGGGGGGGCGGGAATAAGTAAATAAAAATAAATCTTTAAAAACAAACAAACCTGGGTAACAGTGACATACAACATCCGGCAGCGTTTTGTACCCTTCCTCAGGGCTGTACAGTGACTGCTTCCTCACATCCCCTTTAAGGAATTGGGGTATCCACCCTTATCTCCCACCCCTGGACCACATCCAATTGAGTCACAGATTACAACGCACTCTGATAGAGCTTGGGAAGAAAGTTTTGCTAAAAAATTTTAGAGTTCAGTGCTAACATTTTACACAAAGTGGCAAAGGGAATTTTCGATAAGGGTAAGAGGTTGTTATTTTGGAATACATAACGAGTCACTTACGGGTAATTCATTTAGAGAATAGTTTGCAAGATGATGGTGGGTTTGTTCACCATCCTGAGCAATTTTCTGTGCAGACTTCTTTTTATCCTTATGAGTTTTCCATCAACTGCATCCCCTTGATGGAGTTTGTTTGTTTGTTTTTTAAATAACATCTTTTAATGATCTAAGGAACCTCATTTGTAATGATGGCATAATAAGCTTCAAGGTTTTAAATATATATTTTTGTTTATTTAAAGGTTCATTTGATTGTTGCAGTGACCAAGAAAATTGGAAGATTGGGGCCACCTACGTAAGACAGAGAAATTGAGGCAACCTCAGCAGGACCCCAGAAAAAGCCAAAGTAGATACATCCCTAGGTACTGGTTCTCCTGAAGGCTATGGAGAGCCACAGGGTGTATAGTCATGGCAGATGGCTCTGGAGTTCAGTGCCTTGTCAGTGGGCCCTACTTTGGAATTTGTGCTCCTGAGTGTGATGGAGCTGGACTCAGATGTGACTTTTCTACACATGCCTCTTCTGTCACTTTTACTGAACCTGTGGTTGGCCCTGGGGATGGTCCATACTCAGGAGACTTGAATCTCTGGACTGCCCATGTGCCAGCTGGGCCCTGAGCCTCAGCAGAGTGGTGACTCCTACTGTCTTGTTGGTTGGTCTTACCCAGGTCAGCTAACAGGGAGGTGACGATGGTCAACCACCACACCAGGGAATCAAGAGTGCCTACAACTGCAAGCAGAGGAATTGCATCCATCATCCATGTGGAATCTAGAGGTGGAGGGGACATTGCTATCTGAGGGTCCACAGAATGGAGGAATAAAATATAGACTAGAGTGGACTTAATGATATTCTTCTATAAAACTATTGTGATGAGTAATAGAAGAAATTTTAGCATTGAGGTGGAGAAAGTGGCCACAGTATTGCTGAGGGCAGGGAGAGGGTAGAAGAGATGCAATGTGGGGGCATTTTTGGGACTTGGAGTTGTCCTTAATGATATTGCAGGGGACTTTATATATCCTGCCATAACCCACTGAAGGTACTGGGGGAGAGTGCAAACTACAGGGTAAACTATTATCTGTGTAGTGCAGCGGTGCCCCAAAATGTGTTCACCGAGTCCTATGAGTGTGCCACAATGATGAGGGAGGTTGTTGGTGTGGGAGGAGTGGGGTGGGGGGTGGGGAGTATACAGGAACCTCTTATATTTTTAGTGTAACATTTTTTTGTGATGTGTATATCTTCAAAAAAAAATACAATTTACAAAAATGATGTGGTGGGGGTGAGGAGTGGGTTATATGGGAACCTCATGTTTTTTTTTATGTTTTTTACTGTAACATTCCTTGTGATCTATTAACTTTAATTTAAAAAAAAAGAAAAAAAAACCTCATATCCTACCATAACCCACTGAATGGACTGGAGGAGAGTGTAAACTACAATGTAAAACTATAATCCATGCAGTGCAGCAGTGCTCCAAAATGTATTCACCAAATGCAATGAATGTGCCACACTGATGAAAGAGGTGGTTGATGTGGAGAAGTGGGGGTGGGGTGGGGGGTGAGGTATGTGGGAACCTTTTATATTTTTTAATGTAACATTTTTCGGGGTCTATGTATCTTCAAAAAAATACAATAAATAAATAAATAAATAAATAAATTGAGGCAAAACCAAGAGAAATAATGTGGATTGCTCCTAGCCGACCAGCAGCTGAGGGGATTCCAGGTTTCTGTGGTTTCTTATGCCAGAATTTTCATCCTTGGGACTCATGATCTTCTCCCTTCTTTTCACTTACACATTTCCCCCACCTTTTTTCCTGATAGTCCTTACCTCATAACTCATCAATGCTCTTTACCTTTTGCAACTTAAAATTTGGTACTAGGTTTAGAGAGTAATGGAGTCTTTTCAGTAATAAATTGGTGTGGACATTTTTTATTTCATCCTGCCCAATTAGAAATCAAGAGATTTCTTTTGAAACCTGAAGATTATGGAACAACATAAAACATTTTGAGCCAGGGAAGAAAGAGATAAAGTGTTTTTGTTTGTTTGGTTAAACAAATATGTCACATAGATTTGCATAGTCAGATGCAATTTATTTATTTATTTATTTTTTAAACGATTTATTTATTTATTTCTCTCCCCTCCCCCCCCCACCAGTTGTCTGTTCTCTGTGTCTATTTGCTGCATTTTCTTTGTCTGCTTCTGTTGTTGTCAGCGGCACAGGAATCTGTGTTTCTTATTGTTGCGTCATCTTGTTGTGTCAGCTCTCCTTGTGTGCGGCACCATTCCTGGGCAGGCTGCACTTTCTTTCGTGCTGGGCGGCTCTCCTTACGGGGCGCACTCCTTGCATGTGGGGCTCTGCTATGCGGGGACACCCCTGCGTGGCAGGGCTCTCCTTGTGCGCACCAGCACTGCACATGGGCCAGCTGCACACGGGTCAAGGAGGCCCGGGGTTTGAACCATGGACCTCCCATGTGGTAGGTGGACGCCCTAACCACTGGGCCAAGTCCGCCACCCAGATGCAATTTATAATTTCAACTTGTTGTGCAAGATGGGGGAAACCTTTCTCCTTGTGACAGTAGCAAAGGTAATTTCTATCACAGAACCATGAAAAAGAGGGAAAGTAGTAGTTTGGTAATGTCAAGAAAGAACACAACTTTCAGGAGATTAAAAAAAAGTTCTGTTTCATGACTTGTTCACCTGTTTTCACGCATTTTAAATTGTTTTGCACTGATTTTCTTTTATAACTTTATATCCAAAATTGGAATTTTTTTTAATCTAGAAGTGGGTACAGTAGGGTGGAGAAATGATTCACATGCTGTCATACACAGCACACCAAGTAGAGAGAAAAAAATTAAAGCAGACTTTGCAAAGCAGGCTATTTGCCCGGCTTCATCCTTTTGGGGCAGCTGGTCTCAATTCTTTGCCAATAGACGTGATCTAACTAGCCTTGATATCTCTGTAACAGCTCTAATAGGGGGTCTTTCCATTTCCCCCCATGTGCACCTGGCTCTCAACTTTTCCTCTTCAGTTCTCATCTTACGTGTCACCTCCCTGGAAGGGCTCTGTACCTGTCTTTATTATTCTGCTTCAATGCACCCTCCTCTTTTCCTTCACGCTGCTATTATAATTTGTAATCATGTAATTATTTTATATCTCCCTGCTTAAACTTCTGGTCCAGGAGGGCAGGGATCATGGGGTTTATTTTCAGAACTCTATTTCCAGTGCTTAGAGTGATATTCAACGAATGAATGAATGAATGAGTGAATGAATGTCGTCCCTTCTACCTGGAGTACCATGTCCCCATCCTTTCTCTCTGAGAAACTGAAACAAAACTCTCAGTAATATTTTAAGAGCCTGTGCAGCCTTCTTTTGTTCTTATGGAAAGCTTCTGTACTTCCTTCTACCAATGGAAGAAATAATGGTTTCCATCTCTGCTCTTAAAGCCCAGCAAATGTTTCTGTAATTATAGTGCATGCTATAAAGGGTACTATTTTATTTTCCTTATCCTTACACTTAGGATACCCAAACTGTGATCTCCTTCAGAGCATGATTTAGTCTTAGTAACCTTTATATCCCTTACACATAGTGGGCATTAGGTAAATGCTCATCAAAATTGCATATGGATGGGTGGAAGGGCAGAGGGACAAGGGACTCTCAGTGACAGACCAAATCTAAAGTGGATGCAAAAGCAAGGCAACACGGAACTGTTTCCAAGATAAAGGACCTCTGGCTATGTAATATTTTGGAAGAGTGTGGTTTTAGATTTTTCTATATGATTTTGACTTTTGAGAACCCAGATGTACTGAAGCAGCTTGTAGCCATGCTCCAAAGAGCAATTTGCTTTTGAACTAATAGTATTTCTCATCTAATCCCCAGTTCCTCATATGTGAAAGGCTTCATCTGCACCTATTTGTTATGGCAAATATCTCATAATTGGCTGTAATCTTGGACTGTGTAGTGGACTGTTTTCGACGAAGCCAGGAGCTGCTGCTTGTGGCCAGTGATTAGCACCATGCACTCTTTCTGATTAGTGTGTAGTAACTTTATGTGAACTGTACAATGAAGGTTGATTACATTTAGTCTCATAGCAATTGAAGCAGTAACGTTGGCGGGTGCCTCCTAGGAAACCATATGTACTTCACTTGGCTGGCAAAAACATAGCATGGTGAATTTACCCACCCTGGAGCCTTGCGGTAAAACTGCTAGTGCCATCGGGCATTTTATTATAAAGAAGGTCAATTTTGAAGCTCAAATACTTTTAGTTTGTCGAGTACCAAAAGACTTTCTCATGAGATGTATTTCCCACGGCCCCCCTTTGCCTTTTTAAATGTGGTATCCAAACTTAGCATGACGGCGGAGCTTCACCCCCATTCTTAGGCTTCACCCCTTTAGGTCCTTTCTTTCTGGGTCTTGACTCCTTCGAGTTGATCATTACTGCGGCTTCTGCCTCAAGCACTTCTGAACCCCAGTCTGTGTTGTTCTGCATATTTGTTGGAGGCAGAGGGTAGGAGTAGGGTCAGGAGTGGTTAGGGGTGATGAGATGAGAGTCAGGAAGGGCGAGGAGAGATGAAATGGAGCCGGAGCACGTGGGATCTGCCTCTACCACCGGCACACCCAAGGACCTGCAAATGTCCTCTAGACAGTGGGCTTCCAGGCCCTGCCCTGGGGAGCCCAGCCCCAGCGCTGGCACTCACCCTAAATAACTGACCTAAAGTAAAAGTGTTCTGCTTATCATCTTTGAGTCCCCATGGCCCTGGCTAATGAGAGGGATAAACTAAAACAATCCCAATGCAAGAACATTTGGTGGCGAGCACAGAAGAGGGAAAGCACGGATCCGGTCCCACATTCTGGGCCGCCTTTGCATGCTAATGAACAGAAATCATTATTCTGGTAAGCACAGGCCCTCCAAGAGCGACGCTGCACCTGACCCTTTGTTTGAAGCATGTGGAAGTCGGAGCACTCAATTTCTCCTCGCGGCCACCTTTTGAAAATTGGCCTCTCCCCTCCTTGGGATTTCACCGCCGAGTCAGCAGTGACTCTACAAAGCCCCTGCACGTCGCGGGGTTTAAGGCCGAGGGTAGGGACCGGCGTTTTCAGGAGTCAGCGGAATGTTAATGCCCTAACCACAGATGGCAAGAGGAAATGAAAACAGGGACTGCAGCGCTCTAACGCCTCACCTGGGCCAGTGTCCTGAGCCCTCCCGGGTCGAGCGCAACGAGCACGGTAATCGCCCCCTAATTATCCCATGCCAATTTATTTGCTTATATTCCCCGTCCAAGAGACAACGCATCACCAACGTGTCGCAGCCAATTCCCTTCCCGTAAAGGTTGGGGGGCCCCATGTACATTCAGAGCCACGCGCGCGGTGGCGAGCGAGTCGACGGCCACAGCTATTTAATCAGGAGTGTTTGTGGATCTGAGCAGAGGCCCTATGCTGTGAAATGAAAACAGAAAACCAAATTTTCTTGAGCAATCTTGCTGCTCCTGCTTCAGGTGCTAGCCCATTTCACTAAAGCAGCTCAGACGAGAATGTCATTAGTTCTTAAGCCCCAGGTGAATTTGCCACTGTTCCACATGATTAAGCCAGATAATTGTGTGTTGATAGCGAATGTGGTTGGTGAAATACAATTTCTGGGGCCTTCCTAAACAAACACAATGTAGGAGTGAGTCAGAGTGCTGTCATCTCGGTCCTTTGTCACAGGTTCTGCACGGGCAGACATCTCTGCCCAAGGCTGGCAAGTACATTGACGGGGACGGCCATTCCTGGCCTCTTAAAGGCGACCTGGCTTGAAAAGGACATCACACCCCGTTCGTCATTTGCTCAGGGAAGGACAAGGCGACATCTCATTAAAGGGCCAATACACAAAGCCAATCCTACTTGTACTTTGTTTTGGACCCTGCATGTAAAGGATGACTTTAAGTGTATTTTAAAAAGCGTTAGTGATTTCAGCGATCCTTTTCTGAAATGTGTAAAAATACCGACGTCTCCGATGATAAAAACAACAACAACATCTGCCAATGGCAAAATACAGTAAACTTTCGAGGCCAAGTTTTCCAAAGCAGCCAACGTGTTTGCATGTGTGATTTTTTTTCTCACATCTAAGTTTCTGTGGCTACAAAACTATATATTTGTATGTATAAATCAGGTGTCTGTGTCTTAAATTTATAGAGCAATGGCATTTCCCGTACCTAAATATTGAGGCTTTTAAAATTTGTAGTGTGAAGGTGTGAAACTTTCATTTTGATGTTGGTGTTGTTTGGCCTGGGGATCTGGTTTGGCTTTATTATTTGTAATTTTTAAGCAAATCTATTTATTTTTTCCAGAGCGATAGCTTTTCCTGTCAATATGAACATTATTTATTTCCCCATTTCCCCCCAAATAAAAAGAAGTGATCATACCTTGTATTTCTATAGCTTTTTTTTTTCATTTACAAGGCATTCATTTGATCCTTACAAAGACTCAGTGACACTGAAATAAAAAAGGCTAAAAATAGGATGCTCAACTATAAGATGGTGAAAATAATAGCACCTTCATTGGTTTGAGAAAATGCATTTCTATCAGAAGTGTGTACACATGCTCTGAGCCGGGGCTGGCTACTAGTGTGGATGGTTTTTGGTGCAGAGTATGGTACTGTGAAAGATGGACTAAACCCCAGAGCTTGAGCGTTCAGGGAGGGCTGCCTGCCCGCGGCGCCCGGGCTCTTTGCTCCCACCCCTGCTTGGAGCACGCAGCCACAGGGCCGTGGGTTTGGATGCAGTAGACTATGGTAGGAGGGCAGCCAACCCCTGGAGGAGAAGTGCGTTTGCGTGTAGAGCGGGGCAGTCACTCCCAGGCCTTCTGGGCTGCAGGCACCACCACCACAGGCTCTACTCCAGTGGCTCGGGCCTCTTGAGCGTTTTCCCCCGAGTGGGTCTGTTCTCTCCGCCATCACTTGTCTTTGTTGTTGTTCCTTCTCTTGAGGAACTTGAAAATGTTCTGGAGGTTAAACTGGAGGGTGTAAGATATGAATGGGTCTATGGCAGCAGGTCCCTAAGGGTGACCCCCATGAATTGCTGAGGAAAAGTTCTTTCTTCTCTTTTTTCCCAGTTATAATCATCACAATGGATCAGCTACCAGCATAGAAGAAGGTGCCACAGTTGAAAGACCATGGCTTCCCATTGTGCCCAAAGTTTCTCCATTCATCCCTCCTTCATTTAAAGCACAAAGGCACTTCTTAAATAACCACACGCTTGCTTTGGAAAGCTGCCTGGCCTTATCTGTAAGCACTTACATGATCATATAACTACAAATGACTATTCACTGGGCAAGACTACGGAAGTCACCACCCTTGGTTAGAATTCACATGAGCGTGTATGTCACTGACAAGCTCAATGACCCTGGACAACTCACTCCATCAAGAAGTTCTTCATACCCATGTGGAATCTAAGCCCTCACTTGACATAGGTGTGCAATGGACACAACCAATCCAATGTCCACAGAGAAAATGTGGAATGGGTGTGGGAACGGTAGCCATGGGGGCTGCTGGGTTTGGGGAATGGGAGGAAGAGATGAGATGTGGAGGTGTTTTCGGGACGTGGAGTTGTCCTGGATAGTGCTTCACGGACAATTACGGGACACTGTAGATCCCCCCAGGGCCCACTGGATGGAATGTGAGAGAGTCTGGTCTATGATGTGGACCATTGACTATGGGGTGCAGTGATGCTCAGAGATGAACTTACCAGGTGCAATGGATGTGTCATGATGATGGGAGAGAGTGTTGCTGTGGGGGGAGTGGGGGGCGGGGGCGGTGGGGTTGAATGGGACCTCATTTTTTTTTAATGTAATTTAAAAAAATAATAATAAATAAATAATTAAAAAAAAAAAAAGAAGTTCTTCAGTTTCCTTGTTTGAAATATGGTCAACTTGGATGTGATTATCTCAAATGGATTTATCTGCTGTTAAGTCTGTGGCAGATTGAATTACGTACCCTAGAAAAACATGCTCTTAATCTTAATCCATCCCTGTGGGTGTGAACCAGTGATAACTAGGACCTTTTGACCTGGTTATTTTTAGTTAAGTTGTGGCCAGCGCAATCAGGATGGGCCTTACTACTATGACTGGAGTCCTTTATAAACAGAGTGAAATTCAGACACAGAGAGAAACACGGTGAGAGGAAGCTGGAAGCCAGTGGAACTCAGGAGGGAAAGCAGAAGGCTTCGGCATGGGCGTGGCCATGGGATGGAAGGATCTCGGCAGCCAGCCTTGAGCGCCACGGCCTTTGGGGAGAAAGCCTTGCCTTGCTGACACCTCAGGTTGGGGCTTCTCCTAACCTCAACACCATGAGCCAATAAATTCCTGTTGTTGAAGCCAACCCATTGTATGGCATTTGGGCAGCGAGGAAACGAAGACAAAGTCTGTAAATGTTTTAATGTAATAGTGAGCAGTTGAGCTTTGGTGGAAGTAGAATGAAGGATGGGAAAGCAGTGGAAACTTGGGGCAGGAAGCACAGGGGCTTGGGGGCAGAAGAGGGGCACAGTGTCCCAAAGTGAGATTAAGGACAATTGCTGCATGGGGCACAGCATGGGCTGTTGAGGGGTAGAGGAGATTCTGGAAACAAGGGCAGCCTAATTTCTCTTGGCTGATCCTATCGGCTAGGTGATGCTGATCCAATCCACTTCACACACTTTTGAAACTCAGCAAATTCAACGAGGTAAGGTTTGGTGTGAAAAAGAAATAATGAAAAGGTCCAGCCTAAACCCTACAGAGATGTAAGGGAGTAATTCTGTAAGGCAGTCTAGACACCTGACAAGCATCTCACTAAAGAAATTTATTCTGTAGGTGAAGTCGGATCTGAAAGCATTCTAGCAGATAAACTGGAATCATTTTACACTTTTAAAAGTGGGGTGATTGAGAGAGCAAGGGTCCTGTTAGCCATAGGAATGCTGCCTAGCATTCTGGAGTGGTGAAAAATTCCCCAGAATTTTTTTACCAGGCCATATCAGACTAAGTATGAAGACATTTGAGAAAAAGTAAATTAAAAATGTTCTTAAATAAGACAATAGATGAAGGAAAGCAGAAAGCACTAAAGGATCAGTTCTGCAACTGGCTTTAGGCATGCTTATGTGATTTGTTCAGATTTATTTTCATTTTCGAAACACACATTTAAAAGATCCCTCTGTCTCTTTAACATCCCATGGAACTTTTCTGTTAATGGCTAGTGCTGTGCGGGCCTCTGCCAGCAGATGGGACGAGGCAATTGGCAAGGCCATTTCCTCTCGGAATCTTGAGCCTGCCCTTGTCAGAGGACAGTGCAGACTTGCTGCCTGCCACCTCCACGGTCAAGCTTGTGCCGGAGCAGAATTGCCTGGACCAAATGGCAAAGTCGAAGCCGGAGCCAAGTCCCGGTCCAGTACCTTGGCTGCTTCTTTTCACAGTGTAACCCAGGTTTCCTGTGAAAGGAGAAGGATGCGGTCATTCTCTAGAGAAGAGTTGTAATAGGGCAAGCTGTGGGAGTGTTCTTGTTCACTGGGTGGCTGGTGCTACAACCACGCCATTTCTATGGACAGAAGTGGCAGGCATGCTGTTAAATCCCATGGCTGGTACTGAAAACCTTTCTTGCTTCTCTCACCTGTCCACTTTGTGCCCCCCTAGCCTCACCCATATGCGGCTATTAATGCCACTGAACTAGGACATTTGAAATTTAGGGAAATGGTTGCAATTTTCCCCCAAAAAGGATCTTCAGGGGCCTGTAAAATGGAGGCTCTATGAGTCTAAAACCCAACCCCATCAGAATGATTAGCTTCTGTTCTGCAAATACCGCACTGAGCATCACTTCTGTGAGTCCTTAGATGTAATTTTTGTGGTTCAGAAATGCTTTTCTTTGTTAAGTGATTGCAGCAAAAGAAAAGGAACTGTTAGTGGCAGCCAGCATTTTAAAATGAACCATTGTGGCCCTTAACATTTTATAAGTCATCATAAATTTCAGCTGACAGCTTATTTCTTGATTCCTTTCTAATTAGAGACTTAATAATATATATTTCTTGAAGGGGAAAGTGGTCTGAGCTCTTATGACGCCAGAAGCTTTGTTAAAATAAAACAACTGAGGCCAATGTCAAACACATGATGGAATCACTGCATTGGAGAGTGCTACAAGAGGTCTGGGGCATCGTGCTACTAAATTTAGGGATACCAGAAGCATGTTTTAATAATTTAAATAATTGTGTCCAAATAGCCCTGTTCACTCCTTAAACAGCTAAATCTTTTTAATGCCTCTCAAAAAGGGTTCCAAATGGATTTAAATGGGTTTGATGAATGTGAAATCTCTCTCTCTATTTGTAATATTTCCAGAAATATGTGCAATTAATTTGATTTGCACATAGGAACAAATCATTAGTAATTTGGGCACTTGTGTTTTAAAAGGTTTCAGTCTTAGTCAACCCTTTCAAATAAATGAGTTTTGGTCAAAAATAATCATTCTGAGGAGTTTGAGTATTTCTGAATATATCTATAGTGGTCATCAACCCCTAGTACAAGATTTCACTGTTTTTTTAATGCTATATGCCAGAAATTTCATTTAATCTTCTAATAACAGTCATCTCCTTTATCATAAGATTTTTTTGGTGCACTATCATGAGAGCTTGTCATGCTATTAACTCTTCCCTAGGTCAAAGGCTTCAGATTCTCTCCTGAATTTTTCTTTTTTTTATTTATTTATTAGAGTCACTTCTTAAGGAAGCTTGCTTCAAGATTTAATTACTTAAATTTCACCAAGTCTCAAATATTTCTCCAATAATCTCTTTATGATTTGGTTCAAGTGGACCCTAAAAACTATTCTCTAGAAATTAAGGTACTGTTTGAGGCTTGCTGAGGATTAGAAGGTGCTCCTCTGGGAAGTTTCGAAATCTTTTTGGGAGAAGTCTTTGTCACTGGGAAATACAAGTAGTTAAAGTTTACTGTCCTAAGCAGAGACTCAGATATATACCTGAAAACACAAACTCGAGGCCATTTTCCATGATCTTAAATGAGAAAAGTTATAATGCCTTAGTGAGAACACAAAATTCCCAGCCAACATCCTAAGCTATAACCAACACACTAAAACTTCAGTAAGTATGTAATAAAATATTGTATTCAAAGGCAAAAGTCTTAAAGCTGATTCTAGATCACCAAAAGATTGACTTGGTTGTTAACCCACAGTCGTTTTTTGTGCAGTTTCAAAGCCTCATTTAAATCTAGTAACATTTGAGATGCACATCGTTTTTGCTGATACTTTTGAATTTCAGCACAAGTAGCCATGATTTTACCAGTTGTATATGGAATGTAGCACCAGCGTTTTCCACACATTGTTTTGTTAAATATGTTTTATTGAGTTTGGGGGACATAAATATAATATTTCTATATAATCATCTGCCAGAAAATCGTACTGGTAGACACAGATATATTATGTAAGTTAAATATTAAAAACCAAGAGGAAGATGACTTCCCTGGCAATGTGGGAGTAATGAACCTGCCTCCATGCCATAAGCAACTACAAAAAATAGATGAAATGAGTTTTTTCAATTGGACCACAGACACTACAGGACTGAAATCCTAATGGAAGAGAAACAAGCAAAGTGAGTCCTGTGATCACCCCAGCTGGCTGCCTGGAGATACTTCCCGCAGTGCAGAGAGGGAGAAAGGGGGAATCCAGGCAGAGAAAATCGATCTCATTGAGCTGAGCAGACAGAACCTGGAGTTCAGGGATTCTCCTGTGGCTGGAATTTGCAAAGCAGAATACCAGGGCGGAGAGAGCTAAACACACACACATACACACACACACACACAAGTGCGCATGCACACATGCACACACGCGGAGAGAGGGGGAAACCAGAAATCTTCACAGGAATCTCTTTGAGACTTTAACTACTAAACTGCACATAATTAGAGTGAAACTCCATGAACAAAAAATAACTCCCAATCAGTTGTGATCTGAACATTTTCCAGAGCCGAAAATGGCCTGCCAGACAGTCATGTTCCAACCTGCCAGAGTCTGGAGATTTTGTTGACTATCTAAGGTATTCAGTGGAGATCCCAGAAGTGTCAGACCTTAGTAGCAGACTGAAACTAAACCCTTATAAAGACTACTCTAGTCCACCCAAATGTAACTTAAAAATAAACTTCCAAAAGATAGAGGTGATCTGCAAGTTATGTAACCACCTGCCAGGACAAAGCCCAATGCTATTTAAAGACACTGCAAGGCAGCTGCTTTACAATATAACATTCTCAGTGTGCAACACCCAAGAAAAATGACTATACATTTAAAGTATCCAAATGTATACTGTACATTTGATCCATAATGAAGAGAAAAGTCAGCTAAAAGAAACAGAAGTAGAAATCATGGAGATGACGTAAATAGCAGACAAAGAACTTAAAACAGATCTTATAAATTATATGTTCGAGGATTTAAAGAAAAACCATGAACATAATGAAGATAGAACTGAAAACAATAAAAAGGAAGCAAATGGAAATGTAGAAATGAAAACATAATATCTGAAATGAGAAATTCACTGGATGGGATTAACAGCACATCAGACAGCATGGAGCAATGATCAGTGAAACTGAAGGCAGTGCAATAGAAAACATCAGAATTAACACAGAGGTACAAAAAAAAAAAAAAAAGGAAAAAGGTTGAACAACTGAACAGACCAGTAGGACAATACTAAGTAGCCTTCCGAGTGTTAGAAAGAAAAGAGAGTGAATGGGGCACAAAATAATTTAAGAATAATGGCAGAAAAAAAGCACAAAAACTAAAAGGGGGCTTTGAATAACCTTAGACCGACAATTCCAGTTAAGCTATCATATATTCTATTTCTAATTATGTTTGCATGTATTGTGTGAAATAAAATAATTGTTGAATTTTAAAAAAGAAATAATGGCAGAAACGTTTCCAAGTATAATGAAAATTATAAATCAATTGGTCCAAGAAACTCGATGAACTCAAGCAGGACAAGCATGTGGTAAACCACACCAAGGTACATCATAGTCAAGTTGCTGAAATCCAGTGAGAAGGTAAAAATCTTGAAATCTGCTATAAAAAAGCCACATTATGTAATGGGAGCAAAGTTAAGAAGGACTGTCAATTCTATTCCAAAAGCACAAGCCAAAAGTCAATGGAGCAACGTTTTTTAATGTGAAAGAAGAAACAACAATTAAGGTAGAATTCTTTCTTATATAAAGAGTCCTCAAAAATAAAGTTGAAAAACACATATTTTAAGACAATAGAAAATAGCCAAGAGAATTTGTCAGCAAAAACCTGCACATCAAGAAATATTAAAGGAAATTCTTCAGGCTAAAGAAAAATAATACTGAATCACAACTCAGAAAGAAGAGTACAACAAAGGAATGAAAAGTGCCAATGATAGTACATATATGGGTAAGTATAGGCTTTTTTTTTTCAGTTTCATAGTTCTTTAAAAGATAATTGACTGTCTAAAAGAAGTACTAACAATGTATTCTGGGATTTCTAACATGTAAAATAAGGGACAACAGCACAAAAGTTGGGAAAGAGAATATGGCAATATATTGTTTAAGGTTCTTACATCATGTGATGAGTGATGTAACATTAAAATAGGCTGTGATAAGTTGAAGATGCATATTGTAACTCCAGAGCAACCACTGGGGAAGAAAACAAAAAGATATAGCTAAGAACAAGAAAAATAAATGAGCAAGCAAGAACCAAACAAAAACTGTCAGGTGATCTCTCTCCCCTTCCGTCTGCTTTCCTGGTTTCTGCTGATTTCTGACTTCTTCCTGTTTGGCCTTCTCTGACTAACCATGTCAGAAACTCTTCTGCTCATAAACAACTCCAGTTATAACTACAAACATCTTCACAAGTTCCTGTTACACACGAGCTCACACCCAGAGGAACACAGATTAATAGTAAGAGCTTGTTTTATTTGGTGTCTGTAATTCGAGCTACCATGCCCTTTAAAACATAAAGAATGTGCAGTTCTCAGCTACCTTGTTGTCTTCTTTATTTCTTCTTATTGCTTTTTTGCTTTTTCAGCTTAAGTGAATATTGTCTCAAACTATTTTCTGCTCTTCGTTGTATGTCAGCAGTGCTCCAAACTGAAGCCCGTTATGTCATCATACCTAGGAACTGAATAAACTCTCACCGCCCTTCTAGCCAGATCTCCCTTTGTTTGTAAATTTTCCTGGCAGGAGACCAGTGGAATGAGACCGGGTTGAGCAGTGACTCAGGATCAGAAACCAAGTGAGTGTCCATCCGAGACTAAAGCTGGTGTATTGCATTGAATAGTATTACTGAAAAATAAAATTAAACACTTCTGACTTTTCTTATTTAAATTCATTTCTAACTCAAATCAGCATAGATTTTTTTATTTGCAGTTACTTTTATTGTTTAAAAATGCAAATTTTAGAAGTGCTCTGTCACTTGAGTTTCCCAACCCTTATCTTCTCCAGGGAATGTTTACTGGTATCAGGAAGCAAAAATTTGTGAAAGGATTCAGTTTTCAGTCTTGGCCTCACTTCCCCAATATAGTTACCTTTCTAATAAATGACTAAAACAAAACAAATCCATCCTTTGAAGCTCAGAAAGCGATGCTTCTAAACCAGACTTTCCTTTATAAGCTTTTAAAATTTATAAGCTTTTTAAAATTAAAATATTAAGAAATATTTAATCATTTAAAACTTTTCCTTCAGGATAATTGTTCTACAACATGAAAGAAAGATCTTATTCAATCTCCATAAAAGCTGAAGCAGTTGCGCTTCTCCAGAGTGAGCCCACCCGACAGGACAGTCTGGGTGGTCATAAGTGACCCACCACGTATTCTCTGGTCGTCTGGAACCTTCACTCACCAGCCTCTTGGGTGTGAGCACGTGGCAGTTGCCTGCATTTGTATCCCTACAGACTTTTCCTTACACCTTAGAACATCAAGGAAACTAGTGGGGGATTTAACTTCCTCCAGAGGACTACTTTAATTGCTTACTAATGTCTGGTAAGAGGTGTTCAAGATATAAATTTTCTTTTCAAACTGTTTATTTGTAAGACATAGAATTATAATCCCCTCCCCTCCCCTGCCATGCACATTTTCTGTGTCTCTAATTTGTTGACCCTGAATTACTTCACCTGCAATTGTTTGTTAACATTGGCAATGTTGTGGGATATTGTAAATAATAGAGTGACCAAGTAGGTCTTAAAGTCTTAATGTCATAAAACGGATTCCCTGGTCAGGGTTAGGTTTTTATGCCAGGCCATAACATGGTATAGCACAGGGGTGTCTCCAGATAAACGGGTAACGGCAGCACCTGGGCAGGCGCTTGACTTCTTGTGAAATGCACAAGGTTGAGTCTCCTTTATGATTACAAACGACATCTTCCCGTCGGAAAAGGTCTTCCACCATGATGGAAATATTAAAATATACACGGCAAGAACATATGTGAAACTCTTTTCCGTTCCCAAGCATCGCCTCTGTCAGCAGTGGTAGGTCAGAACAGTTGTTTAAGGAAAACAGCAGTGGGCAGTGGCTGCGCCCAGCCCTTGCTTTGGGGCATTACTTCGCAGGAAATGCGTACATCCCTTGTTTCCTTTCTTGCAGTGGGAAAGCCAAGGAGAGAACAAAGGTTTTATTTTTTTTCCTCTTCCCATCTCTAACCCCCCAAGTTTTGGTCCACATCACATTGTTTTGCAGAAAAAAAAATCTGTGCAAACCCCCCAGGAGACAGAGAGACACGAAGAATATTAAGCGAGAGAGAACACTTTTGAGTTGAGCGGGCAAAAGCCACTGTGTTAGCTGCGGGGGAGCAGATTAAAGCTGTCGAAACACTTCATTTCCCTATGGGGCCCGAGCGTCTGAGAACAATTCAAGGTCCAGTGCACTGAGCGATGGAACTTCCCTTCCTCACCAGCCTACCCCCTATGGTCCTTATCAAATTTAAATGAACTGTGCCCACCATGACAGATCTACGGAGTTGCGCCTGCTGTCTAGGTATTCCAGGTCTTCGATGCTGGTAGGCTTTTTATGCATGAAACGATGGATCCGTAGCCCTGGATACAAATTATATTTTAATATTCTCTATGAGATTTTGAGTCAACTCCCCGGGGTCCTCAGCTTTGGGGCTTTGACATGCTTTAGAGCTTGGAATCTTGAAAGCTTTCACAATCCATCTTCCAGTTCCAAGTCTGTTGGAATGGCCCACCCAGTAAATTGTCTGGTCAGAATAGGCGTGATCTGCAGGGTTCAGTGAAGCATCGTCGGCCGCCTGCCACCACGTCACAAGGGCACATGGCTCTGGGCTGCGTAGGGGCAACCTTGTTAAAATACTCGGTCCAACAGGGACACTTCGTCCAGTCGTGAACTCTTCCCTGCGATCACTCACTCCTGGTGGATGCACTCTTCTCTCTGGGTTGCTACATTTGGGGATATCTGGATGCCCAAAGGATACATGACTAGGACATATGAACATCCTTTTCATTTTCCCTTCATTTCCCCCGATTACATTCCCCTTGGCAGGGGTCCTGTAGGTGGCAAGAGGCCAGTGTCCTGGCTGGAAAAGGTTTTAGAAACCTCTTTGGAGCTTGGGTGAAGGTGAAAGCTGTCAGGCTGTGAAAAATGGCATCAGCGTTGGCTGGCCTGAAATAGGGCTGTAAGTTCTATTCCTCACAAAGGCAAGATATATTATTGCTGTAACGCCATTATTCCGCTCCATCACTTTTAAACCTTGTTCCCATTATCTGCAAGTTAAATATAACCCTATGTAAAAACAGGAAGGACAGCACTAAGTTGTCCGGCTTAACAGCACACACTTAAAACATAATAGAGCACTTGTTACTGTATTTTATGGAACGGAAACTCCAAATGTAAAGATGTATTAAGGAAATATCTCAAAGTTATTAGGGAAGGATATTTACAATTACAGATTGCTTTATATTATGCTTTTATGAACATCTCAGGAAATGAAATAGCCCTCAGCTGTAGAGAGTGAAGAGGGAGGTAATTTTCCTTAATACGGGTGATAAAATTAATCTGATTGAAATCGCTAGCGATTATTTCCCAGAATACTGAGTGGCAGTACAATCACTTACACTCTTTTATATTTTTTTAGTCAAAGCTCGTGTAGATGAAAGCTAATTACAAAGTAGTGATGTGAAGCGCTAAGGAAATAGTTTGTATAGCATAGAACAGGCACAGCTAATTGGGGTTTGTGATTACACAGATTGTTGTTAAGGAGAATTAACTACCAGCAGTCTCTCCTGCAAAGCTTCTCATCAAGGCAAAGTAAAAATAGACACTGGATCTGTTATTTATCTAATTATGCCTTGACTATTTTCACAAGCACGTTACACGCTCTCAAATGGTTTGTGGTTCAAAAACTTTCAGTCCCACGCTGCTTGTGATCCAAGTGTTGAGATGAATTTTTTGAGCCCAGTCTCTCTGGGATCACTTTCACAGGTGAGGTGCACTGAGCACTTTGGAGCTGGAGGGCTGTTTGGGGATAACTACATGTGCTGGTCAAGAGGATATGATGACAGGAAATGGCCCTGTTTAATAGAGCTTGACGGATACTTATAGGCTACCCGCTCAGGGTGTTTATATCAGAGTTAACTTTGTAGCAGGAAAAAGACACCTCAGAGGAGCTCAGAGGACTTCAGTGAGCAAAGAATGAATGGGTCAGAAAGGTGCTGGAACTAGCACCGTGGCAAGGAATTCCTGCCTTCAGCTCATAGTTGCAGCCCTGATACTCAAGTGTACCTGAATCCTTCTTCTGTAGGATATAACAAAACATCTCTTCTGGATCCCATGGAAGAACTCATTAGTCCAAATGGCCACCTACTAATCAGAATCTCTTGAGTTGAGGATCGGGGCACTTGGACCAGTGCAAGGCGTGTGTTCTTCTGAGAGGTGATGGAATCCCATCCACAAAGAGCTAGACAGCTATTGCGGGTGGGTGGGGATTCAGGTGGGCATCCCATTCCACCCACATTATCATTCCTTTACCCTTTCATCCATCACTCGAGAACCATTCAGTCCTCTCTTCCATTGCCAATTTGTTCATTGCCCTTCCATTTCCGTTCTCCCTCAGATATGAACTAACCCACTTCTTCCTTTGTTTAACATTCATTGAGGACCTCCCCTCTGCGTGGGCACAAAGCTCCTCACCAAGAGGAGCTTTCTCTACAATCCTGGAGATCTGAGCATGTTTTCTCATCACTGCAGTGGTGAGGGTGTTTGCAGGATAATGTGAGCTGGTGAGAGATGTGTGGAGGGAGCTCGGCTAGAAGTCTTGAAGGCAAAGAGGCATGCATCTTAAACAGCTGGAAGGGCACTGTCTTAAGAACACCATTCTAAGAGACATTTCCTAGACTAATTCTGCAACATGTGAAATGCAAATTTACTGACGAGGTGATATTTTCTGAAGACAAGGTGTCTTCTGGAGGCCTCATTTGAGTGGTGATGAACACCAGCTCAGGATATTAGCAGGCACGAGTGCATGGGCTTGGTGAGAATGTTTTGCTACCTGACTTTGGTGATACTCTTTGGCTGCATGAGCCAAACATAATAGCTTCACAAAAAGCATTAATAGATCTAGCATCAACCAGTAGCAGACATCAGTGAAGCAACTTATAGATTTCAACGTACTTGCTTTCACCTAAAAAAGAAAACCAACCAAAGAACCCTCTGTCTGCTATTTGTTTGATCTTCATTATTGAAACGATCAAGTTGCTGTAGGAAATTACAAGCACATTCTAATTTTGAACATGGAGGACAGTAAAGAAACAAGAGGACAGGAGAAAACACACAGGCTCCCTTTCGTTTGCTCTAGCTGGCATCTGAGAAAGTTCTTTTGTGGATAAATATAGCCAGTTCCTGAAATTGAATTTCCTGCATTATTATTATTATTATTATTATTATTAACACTTTGCTACAGCTAATATACTATGCAGCAGGCTGTGGATGATATCTGCAATTTCACTGCTTTTCCAGGTGAAAAGAAGATAAAAATTATGTTATATGGGTGTATGCAAATTATGGAGGGCCTGGCCTTGTGCTCCAGTAATTCTTATGTGCGCCTCTACATTGTCCACTTGGACTGACAGGCACTGAAAATTAAATGGTTTCCAATAAAAATCCTGTAACCTGAAACGAATCCCCACAGAATAATTAGAATATCTCACCCATAAAAGGTAATCATGTGTCTTCCATTTTTTGAAGAAGCCTCTATCCCTGATGAGCATCAGTGGAGCTACGGGCCGAATAGATCTTTAATTCTTATGAAAGAGACGTAACACTCAGCCTTCGTAGGGCAGCCTTCGTAGGGCAGCCTTCTGGTGGGGCCTGCAGCCTTAAGTCGTCACAGTTTTCAGGGGTCACAACAGCACTCAGTGTTTGATACGCAAGAAAGGGCAAAAATGGGAAGTGGGATAGTGTCTGTGTAATTTTAGACACCCAAGAAAGAAGCATTGTCTTTCCCAGCTACATCAAGGCGGCAGCCGCAGCTACGTGTTTAGAATATCATGTGTCGGTGCCACCGTGTCACTGCTTTTCCCACTGACCACACCAAAATGGGACCTTTCAAGGGAAGAAGCCTAACTTCTTCTCTGCAGGTGTGTTATTTCCCCAAATTAGAGACAGGGCCAGGCTTTGGGCATAAGAAACCAGATACAAATCCTGGCTGCCCCCCTCCCCCCACTAACTGGGATACCTTGGGCAGGCTATTATTGTCTCTAGCTCCGTCTTCCCATCTGCAAAAGGCTGAATTATAAGAGCGCTTTCCAGGGCTCACGTGAGCTAATGGCTTCCCGCTGACTGCAGGCCCTTTTTGTTTGGTTTGCTCAAAGGTTGGGGATGATTTTAGACGAGAGCCTGAGTCACCCTCAAGGTCCCACATCACTCTTAAATGTAGGCAGGACAGGCCAGTGGTAAATGTACCCAAGGCAACGAATTTGGAAGAGAAGTCCTCTTCACAAAGGACAGGGAAATGGAGATGTGCTAACAGAGATAGAGGCAGTACTGAACATGGAGCAAAGCTCCTGAGCTGTGAGCCCTCCAAATTGTAGGCGTAAAAGAGAATAATGGTGGTTTCACTTCAATTTTCTGTGATATATTTATAATAAGAAGATCCCCCCATCTCTTGTTAAAAATATACAAACTACTCCTAAAACACAAATAACAGTCACATTAAGAGGAACAAATTATAACACTGAAATATGTCCTTGGACCAAAGACAAGGAAACAATGTGAAAGTGGAACTAAACACTACCAAAAACATGGCCTAATGATACACATTAAAATAATTACACATAGTTAGCAATTCTCAGATAACTCATTGAACTTGGTCCCGTGACTGTGTATTTTGCCAGTTCTCTGGATGTTTCTCAGAGGAGTTTGATATTGATGCCACTTTTTTTCCCCTACAAAGTGGGAAAAGAATCCTGAGAATGAGGCATTTCAAAGTGATCCTAGGACAAACAAGGAGCCTGTGATTCAGGCTCTCTCTAGGTTGATGGGGAAGAATGCCACCAGCTCCAGAGCTGTGGCCACCCTTGGAACACCTAGGAGGAGCCTGCAGAAGCACATGACATCAGAGGGCTGGTGAGAGGTTTACTGGGAACCTTCCAAGAGGGGACCTTTATTCTATACCTGGAAAAATGAGTAGGTCCTGGCTAAGGACATAAGGAGAGGAGCTACGTTTTAGGCAGAAGGCAGAATCTGGGCAAATTCTCCAAATTGTGAGGGAGAATACGATGCACCTTTAGGAAATTCCACATAGTTCCATAGAAGGATAGTACAAAATGGAAATGCACAAGTGATGGGAGGTGAACCTGGAAAGCCAGGAGGAGCTGCATCATGAGACACCCTGATGGTTAAGGTCAAAGTATAGTAGTTCCTAAGAGCAGCAACAACCACGAGAGAATTCTAGAAAGCACTTAGCATGGCTGGCTACTTTGGCTGTTGTTAGTTTTAATAGTTTACCATCTATTTAGCTAGCAAGTCAGCTCTATTCTTAACAAACACTGAGAATCTACCACATGCCAGGCAATTGTCCAGACCTGTGGTTACAAAAGGAAATTCTTGACAAATCACTAAGCACGATGGTCAACTTTGAACTCTGCCAGGTTTTGTGAGGACAAAGACATCTCATACACAACCTTGTCCTGAAGGCACTGCCATAATAGCCCCAAGAATTCTTCCCATCTAATTTCTAAGTAGAAAAATATCTGTAAGGTGTTCTTAAAAATAATTCTTGTCTAGTCATGAAGTACTGCAAGGGAACTGTAGAAAGTTGGAAAAACAGAATAGCAGAAAGGATGTAATACTAGCTACTGTAATAGATAAATCTAAAAAGCAGACTGTCTTCAAAGAGTAGAAAGTTATTTCTTCTTCAGTCCAATGAGGGTATTTGGACAACTGCCTTCCATGCAGAAATTCAGGGACCCTGACTCTTGCCTGGTCACACAACTATATCCCTGCATCTGAGCAGTGCTTCCCTCGCACTGGCAGGCAGAAAAGAGGGGTGACGTGTGGCAGACAAATCTGTGGTCACCATGTACCATTTCTTTCTCTTTATTCCTGGAAAGCTACATTTCTCCACCCATCACCATTCTGTGGTGTTGTATGATCCGTTCTGGCTATTTAGATATGAGTGGGAAAACATGTGCCACTTCCAGGCGGAAGCACGCCTCAGTTCTCCAGCCTCTCTTTTGCCATCGTGGATATGGATGCCTCATGTTGAGAAAGCAGAGCCTTAAAGCAGATTGGATCCCCGAGCCACCAGATGGAGAATAGCTGCCCTGGAACATTTCCTGGCTGCACAGCAGAGGTGGGATTAGTGAGAAACAAGCTCACTTTATAAAGCCACTGAGATGTGGGGTTGTTTGTTGCCACAGCTAACCTAGCCTCTTCTGACTCAGCTACGTGAGGAGCTGGCCAACAGGTGGCAAGCATCTCTTGCACACACTTCTTGAGGCTGAGAATTAATCCCTTGACCCTCCTAGATGTTCTATTTTTCAGGACAGCGTCTTTCTAGTAACTTCTCTGTACTATTGCATAGGCTAGGGTGATAACTCCTCTACAGGCTGCCAGGGGTATCAGCTGCTTTCCAGCTGGGTCTCTCTCTGGGCAGTGCCTGTGGCTAATGACTGGTTGAAGAAGGGATTCACAGACCCTGCCCTCTTGCCTCAGTTTGGAACAACTCCAAACGGCCCTTCTAGCACCAGAGCTCCCAGTAAACTCTACTGAGAACTCAGTTACAACAGCAAGGTGTGGTAACACTTCTCCCTTTACTGAATCTTGCCTTCTCCTTTATAATTGTATGTCCCAAGGGCATGCTCCAATAAAATGTCTGTACCCGGTTCTTTCTCTGAGTCTATTTCCCAGGAACTGAATATAAGACAACCATGCAGGCAGAGCATAAATCTTCATTGGACAGCTGTCTCTGTCTCAGAAAGAACTCAAAATCTTATGGGATTGGTATATGTATATTCTTCTAGTCATTATAAATATATACCTAAATATATAATACGCAAATATTTGTTTCTAGGTATAGGTGCAGAGGAAGAAATGTATTTGTTTCCTTATTTAGAAAAAATGTTTTTTTCAGGCTTCTGCTGCCTTCGAGTGAAGACGTGTCCGGGGGTTTAGAAGGCTGTGGCTTGCTGGCCACTGCCACAGGTGTGAGCAGGCCACATTGGAAGGAGAAGCTGGGGCACACCTGGCTGAACTGCTCTGTGCAGATAAAGGGAAGGGGAGGTGAAAAGTCCGTTTAAAAGTTCAGGAGAGAGGTATCAGGAGACAGCAAGGAAGGGAAGGTTAGGGACCTTAGGGGTGTGGTGAAGATGAGGTGAGGAGAAGTGTCGAAGGGTCTCCAATTTGCTTTCTGCATAACATGTGATATACAACGTCTCAACTACTCTCCCAACGGGACCCTCAGTAAATTCTGCATTAGAGACTCTTTGGCGGCATCCTGAAGCGGATGATAGGAGAGGACGGTGTTTCATTGTGCCCGCATACATGCAGATAAAAAGCAAGCGAGACCACCAACCAGAGAGCCTCATTTTTATTTTTTATTTTTTTAGATTTATTTTCTTTTTCTTTTTATTTAATTCCCCTCCCCTCCCCCAGTGTCTGTTTTCTGTGTCTATTTGCTGCGTCTTGTTTCTTTGTCCGCTTCTGTTGTCGTCAGCGGCACGGGAAGTGTGGGCGGCGCCATTCCTGGGCAGGCTGCACTTTCTTTTCACGCTGGGCGGCTTTCCTCACGGGTGCACTCCTTGCGCGTGGGGCTCCCCCACGCGGGGACACCCTTGCGTGGCACGGCACTCCTTGCGCGCATCAGCGCTGCGCATGGCCAGCTCCACACGGGTCAAGGAGGCCTGGGGTTTGAACCGCGGACCTCCCATGCGGTAGACTGACGCCCTAACCACTGGGGCCAAAGTTCGTTTCCCGGGAGCCTCATTTTTAAAAGCCATTGTAAACAATGCTCTAGCAAACATCCTAGTGGTAAACTTTTGAACATACATATGATTAACTTCTTAGAAAATTTCCTAGAAGAGGAATTACTGATGAGATATAGTGAAGCTTTTCAAGACTTTTGATGCTTTTGTGCAATTTATGTTCCTGGAAGTTTATGCCCATTTATTAAATTGCCCATGTGCCTGACCTTTCCCATTTATAAAGAACTGCATTTGCCAACTGAATAGGTTACTCCGTGCCACATTTTTTTGATTGCTAAAGAGACTGAATTTTCTATAGTATTGGCTATTTTGTATGTTCTTTCTTTCTTCTGTTCTTTCTCTTTTTCTTTTTTTTCTTTCTTCCTTTCTTCCCTTTCTTTTCTTTCATTCTTTCTTTCCTTATAAGTCCATCTCCTTGATCCATTTATTTTTATTTGGAATTTGTCATTAATCATATGAAATCTAATATTGCAATTATTTTTCCATTTTTGTCATTTACCTCTTTAATGGCACACACATAAGTGTATTTTGATGCACAGGTATTTTAAATTTTATGAAATAGCAAGACAGTCATTTACTTTGTAAATTCAGCTTTGTCATTTGCTTAAAAAGTCATTCCCCATTCTGATATATTTAATTTTGGAATTTATCAGATTCATCCCATAAAATTCATAAATCCTTTTTTAGTTGCCTTGATGAACATCCTGAACTTATTAAAATTTGACCCTGGAGATATATATATATATATATATATTTATTTATTGCTTTGTGAAACATTTTCATGGGAGATAGTTAACTGGTTAGCCAGTTGCCATAATATCTTTTCAAATTTTTATTCTTTCTCTAGTGATTGGAAATGCCACATTTGTCATTACTATGCATTGTTACTTACTAGGACTTATTTCAAGGCTCTCTATAATGTTCCATTAATTATTATCCTGTGTATTAGAACCACATTTATAATTTTATATTTTATACAGAATTTATGATTATGTATTCCTTTATAGTTTTATACATTTTATAATTAGAAATATATCTGGAGATAATTGGCAGCTTTGCAAAGCTGTGCTTTCTTATCAAGAAAAATGGTACATTTACCTCTTTTCTCACATCTGGTCTCATTTTTCATAGTAAATAAAGCATAGTTTACTTGATATAGGTCTTATACTTTTTAAAATTTGCTCCTGGATATTTTTGGTATTACTTTTTATTTTATTTTATTTATTTTTTTAAAAAGATTTATTTATTTATTTATCCCCCCTCTTCTGGCTTGTTCCATTCTTTGCTGTCTCTTCTCTGTGTCCATTCGCTGTGTGTTTTTTCTGTATCTGCTTGTCTCCATTTGTTGCATCATCTTGCTATACCAGCTCCCCGCAGTGCGCAGGCCAGCCTGCTTTTCACAAGGAGGCCCTGGGATGCAAACCCAGGGCCTCCCATATGATAGACGGGAGCCAAACTGATTGAGCCACAGCCCTTCCTGGTATTACTTTTTAAAATCTTGTCTTACTGTTGAAATTTTATATGTACATAATTGGGTTTGTTTGTCTTCTTTAACATGAGAATTATTAATTTTTAAAAATGGAAACATTTTATTTCTTCTATTTAGTTTTCTAGTCTTTGATTTATTATTACATTTATTACACTGAGGTTGCTTCATACCCTTAGGAATTTATTGACTCATATTTTGTGGCCCATAAATGAATGAGTTTTATAATGGTTCAGGATGCCATAAAGGCAGGTAAGTTCTGTCTGAGGATTGTCACGTGTAATATATATTAGTAATTCCATCATTAATTTTATTTTCACATTGTCATTTACTTCTCATTTATTGGTTCAGTCAATAACTGCTTCTTTATGTCTTCTAATATACTTGTTTATTAATTCATTTCTCATTGTGTTAATGGCAATTTATAATTAATATATTTTAATAAAAATATACGTGATGCCTACATGTTTACGGCAATTACATCACTATTATGAATTACACCTTTTGTAAAAAATTATCCTTTGTCTTTTTCTATCCTTTGCCTATTTCGAATTTCTATTTTGAATTCAATTTTCTTTGATGCTACTTTTGCCATTCCTGATTTCTCTTTATTTGCATTTGCTAGCTATACCTTTTCCTCTCTTGCTCCTCGGCCACCCACCCATTTTTTTTGCATCTCTCTGCTTTTGGTGCGTATTTCCTAAAGAACTCTTGTCAGAATTTGGCTTTTTCCTAATAAAGTTTTTTCTTTATTCCTCAATAAAAAAGTTAGTTGATTTATACTTATTATTATGTTATATCCAATTTTACTTGAGTCTTTTGGGCTGATTTGTGCATGCACTTGCTTGTTACACACTTTTTTGCAAAGGCATAATGATTTTGTTGCTTTTATCTTCTCAAGCATTCTGAAAGTAGATGTTCTGTTTAAAATTCTACCAGGTTTTCTATTTTTCAATTTAAAAAGTATTCTTCAACTTAAAAAGCTGCACTGCTAGTACTTTGTCTTTGGATTCCAGTTCTTGCATTCACTAACTATGAATTCACTACTTGCCCTTTTTAGTCTTAGTTTCTATAAATAAGAAAAATAGAAGATGATTAAATGAATGAATACACATAAAATGCTTTGAAGAACTACAAACACATAGCAAAGATCAATAAATATAATGTTTCAATCATTAATATTATTGTTGTTGTTCTATTTTACTAAAATTCGAAGTGAAGAACAATATGGTATATTTTGAAGTCTCTCTGTTCAAGGATACCTCCTGTGGAAATAGTTTAAATTAGTTTTGCCTGCAATAAGGTTGTCAACTGTAAGTCAGCCTGGCCAGGACTCTTTCATCTCTTTGATTATTGCTTTTGATCTTTTTGTTTTCATCTCTTCTTCATTAATAGAAATGATTTCTGTACTAATCAGACCTTCTTTCTTTAAACTTTCTTGCGCTCTGGAAAGTCTTAAGTTTGTCCTGATTTGATTCCCATCTTAGCTTTTCTAGTCTTTACTGTATCCGATCTGGATTTTAATTTTAGTTTCCTTGTAACCCTCCTTATAGAATTCCTTTCCTTCTTCCTTTGCCCTGTTTCATTGGCTCTTGTTACTTATTTCTCTTAGACTGTGCTCTCCTGGCTGTACTGTGCTCTTGATTAAAAGCGGCCTGTTTTCTTGCTTTATTTTGAGGATTTGTCTTGGAATTTTCTTCTAGTTTCTGCCATGTATCATTTTCAGTGCATCTTCTTCTGGATGTTGCTCCATTTCCCTTGTCCTTCATTCCTGTCTTTGTTTCTCCCCTCTTCGCGAATACTGTTTCTCTTTCCTATTTAATGATGCCAAGAGGTGGTAACCCACCTCAACACGTTCGTTCCCAGTGTGGCTTTTTCGTATCGCTTCTCTCTACCCACGTGTGTGATGATCCAATCTCCTCCCAGGTGTGCAGTGGAAGTCTGGTTGCTGAATAAACCTCCTGCTCTGATTTCTAGCTGCAGCTGGCGCCTCCCTGATGCAGCCTCCACTGCTGCCCCGGCGATGGCTCTTACCTGCTGAATGGTTTCCTAGGAAATCTGGGCTCAGCAAAGCACGGAGCCCTTTGAGGGATTCTGCTCTTCCTGCCTCTGTTGTGTTACTTTACTTTCAGGAACAAGATTTCTGTAGCTAAAATGTGAGCCTGTGTGTCTACTCTGCCAGTCAAGCCTCTTAGCTTTGCACTTATTTCCTGGGAATCCCAATTTCTGAATGAATTTAGGCAAATGGTTGGAGGGAGGCAGAAGTCAGTCCTCTGACCTGTACAGAAAGCACCAGGAGGCAGAGCCTGAGGACTTGAGGGTTCCCTTACCCTTGAGAACCAGTGCCACTGTCAATCTTTGGACTCCAACCACAACTGGACACCAGAATTGCAGGGAGAAACGGATGCAGAAAGAACAGCAGAGAACAACATGGAGGACACCTGATGGTACTGCTGAATTGCTCAAGACTGGAAGTTACACGAGACTCTTCTTCCTACATACCCAACATTCAGAGTGTGCTGGTGTTAGCTCCTTCGTCTTTGTTCATTTTTCCCCTTTCGCTTTTTTTCATTAGTTTTTGAAGTTTCCTAACTAACTAGACTTTTTGTTTGATGTTTGTCTTGTTGCCTCCTTTCTTCTCTTGAGGTAAAGAAATCATTCCAAAGCACATATAGAATAATAGTATGTATTTACTTATAAAATTCTACAACTCCCATACCAAATGGCTTAGGGCTGTATTCAAGGACCACCATTATATAAATCCTGCCTAATTTTCTAATCTTATTTCTCCAGATTCTTATAGTCACCAGTAGGTTGGTAGTAGATGAATTACCAGAATTCTCACGAGACGTATTTAAAATTAATATTTTGCATTTAAGTCTTTATTTTACAGATGAGCTGTTTTCATGAATCACAGGACAGTTCCCCCAAATTTTAAGCATTTTTAAGCCTTTAACTTTCATCATCTTTCATCAGAATTTTCATTGGCTTTTTGAGTATTTTCTGTAAATATATAGTAGGTCAGTTCTACAACTTTTATGTTTAATTATAATTTTTTTGAGGATTGCACAAATATTTTTTACTTCAGCTTAAAACAATCTACCCAATTCTACTTCTTCGTCAATGAATTAACTATATATATATATATATTTTTTAAAGATTTATTTATTTATTTAGTTCTCTCCCCTTCTCCCGCCCTGGTTGTCTGTTCTCTGCGTCTATTTGCTGCGTCGTCGTCTTTGTCTGCTTCTGTTGTTGTCAGCAGCACGGGAATCTGTGTTTCTTTTTGTTGCATCATCTTGCTGTGTCAGCTCTCCGTGTGTGCGGCACCATTCCTGGGCAGGCTGCATTTTCTTCCACGCTGGGTGGCTCTCCTTACGGGGCACACTCCTTGTGCGTGGGGCTCCTCTATGCGGGGGACACCCCTGCATGGCATGGCACTCCTTGCGCGCATCAGCACTGCACATGGGCTAGCTCCACACGGGTCAAGGGGACCCGGGATTTGAACCATGGACCTCTGATGTGGTAGGTGGATGCCCTAACTACTGGGCCAAGTCTGCTTCCCAATTAACTATATTTTAATTGTTGTCTCTAACTTTATATGAAATATCTAATGACAAATGAGCCTAAAATAATTATTCCAACTTCTGCTTCCCATATTGACAAATGCTATTTATTCTAGGCTATTATTTTTACAGCTTTCTTGTAGGATTTAGGACATTTTATTTGCTTTCTAAATTATGTCGCCTTAAAGTTCCTTCACAGCAAATAACACCTAATTTCCCTCTTTGGTCATATTTTCAAATGAAAAATTAATTCAGTGACATTGATAAGAAGCATTACAAAAAAGACTATATAAAGTTACAGCCCATATGAAAGATAAATAATATTTTCTGTTTGCTATTATTTGAGAAATACTCAGATTATTGGAAAATTTTAAAACTGAAAATTAAATAAAGTGGAGTGAACATTCATTCAGGATAATATCTCATTAAGGCATCACTCTGAAAGTTTACTTTTCTCCATAAATATAGAAAGAAGTGTTAGACCCTCCATTTGTCCAATAATCATTTATAGGATAAAATGGCTATAACTGGGTAAAATGGGAAGTCAAAATATACAAAAGTAGCAAAATAAGTTAGGAAACTTACCAAAAGGAAAATAGGTTAATAAAAACTCCTACAGGAGCTTTGGGCAACATAACGGCTGACCTCTGAAACTGCAAAAAGCAAAAACAAAACAAATAAACAACTCCTCTTGTCACCGAACACAGAATTCTAAAAGACAGCCTTAAAGGGATGTATATAGTTTTAGATTTCAATTTTATTATATTAAAATGACCAAAAGTTTAAAAAAGTAATGTTAAGAAATATTTCGTTTTGATTGACATGTTGGATTTATTTTCCGTTAAATAATGTGAGCTCTACTCTCTCACGTATAGATGCTTGTGGTTCGCATTCACACCCTGCTCCAACAAGTTCTACTGGCCAACTTTTCTCCCAGGGATAGCCACTGAAGACACCTTTCAGAACTTCCCACGTGACTTTACATATGTGTGAAGTTGTGTGTATTTTTTTGTATGAATGGGATTATACTATATGAACTATTATTAATGAAATGTCTTTTTCACTTATTTATACGTTTGGGTCTCTTTCATTTGTGGATCAGATTCTTACCCATTTTATTCTCTCCATAGTATTGTACACTATAAATGTATCATCGTTTATGTTCCCCTGTGTTTATTATTAAGCATTTTCTAAAGTTTTCTGATTTATAATAAAGTGCCCCTATTTTCCCTTACTACAGGCATGGCTGAAAAAAATCCTTAAACATACATTTTTGGTGCACTTGTATATTTCTGAAACACAGTTTCTTACACTGGTTATTGCTGATTTGAAGGATATGCCCATTTTAAATTCTGACAAAGAGCAGAGAAATGAAAGTGAAGCATCTGAATCAACTCTTCCCTACTCTGATATTATTAAAGAACACTGCATCACTTTATAAGGGAAGGTTTCTGTAATTCCCGCGAGAATGTCCCTTTAGAGCAATTACCGCAGCAAGGATGTGTCTGCTCCTTCCTTTGCGGTAAGTGGGAAAGGATTTCTCTAAGGCTGTTGGGGCCGTTTGCTGCCAGGCTCGGTTTTCCAGGGCTCTGTGTGTGTGCTCACGTGTGTACTTGGCTTTGTGCATGATACAAGTGCACACATGCTTGGCACTCACAGTCCCAGCAAGAAACAAATGCCACTCTCAACCTGGGGCGTTTGAGGAGAGTTTAACAAGTGACTGTTTGCAGAAGTGTGGGCAGGTTTAGGGCACTGGAGAGGCCAGTCGAATACGCTGGCACCAGGGGGCTAGGAAGAGGCGCAGTCGGTGGACCTGGGGGGGTGATTCTTCGCGGAGGGTAAGAGTGGTGGCTTCCCTTGAGGGGCACGGCCTGCCTGGGGGACTCTGCAAGGGGAGCAGGAAGAATGAAAGTCTGACTTCTGTCCCTCCTGCTCTGAGAGCTGCTGCCAGGGCCTCCCACTGGCCCAGCCGGAGGGGAAGCGGGAAGGCAAGGCCGCCTGATGGGCTGCGCCCGCCGCCTGGAGCCCCGGGCGGGAAGGACGTGGGCGGAGAGGGGACAGAGGGCCAAGAGGGACGAAAAGGCCCCAGGCTGTGTGGTGAGCGTGTGTGTGAATGAGTGTGGGGAGGGATGTGTGTGGTGTGTACGTATGTGGTGAGTGTGCACGTGTGTGGTGAGTGTGCACGTGTGAGTGGTGGGTATACATGTGTGTGGTGGGTGTGTACATGTGGGTAGTGGGTGTGTACGTGTGTGGTGAGTATGTATGTGTGCACACATGTGTGGTGAGTGTGTATGTGTGTATGCGTGTGGTGGGTGTGTACATGTGTGTGGTGGGTGTGTCCAGGTGTGGTGGGTGTGTACGTGTGTGGTGAGTGTGTATGTGTGTGGTGAGTGTGCATGCGTGTGGTGAGTGTGTACATTTGTGTGGTGAGTGTGCATGTGTGTGGTGAGTGTGTATGTGTTTGTGGTGTGTGGGAGTGAAGGTGTGGTGAGTGTGTACATGTGATAAGTGTGCCTTTGCGACAATGATTTTCTTCTTTGGCTTTAATGGGAGCACGACTTCTGTGAAAAAATTGTCTTGTAAGGATGTCATTACCTAATACAAAAACCAGGCTGTTTGGTTTGAGGCAAAAGTGGGGAAGCCTGGGGCTCGCTGGACGTGTCCCCACCTCCCTGCAGCCTGGGGAGTACAGGAGGGAAAGCACTGCGTTAGTGAGACGGATTGGTCTACGGGCACAGGGTGAACTGAACCTGTCGTATCTTTGCATTATCACTGTGAGGAGTGGAGAAACAAATGTAACAGACATTTTTGTTTTTAAACCTGCGAACTGAAAAACAATCTAATAAGACATTTGTGGCATTCTCCTCCACTGAACATTATAGAACTCAGGGAATGCTAAAGCTGGAAAGGGCTTTATCATAGCATGGTAAAGTCTTAATCATACTTAAGATGAAAGCACATATCTCTGGGGATGCACTTGGTAAACTGTTTCATTATTATGGTTTCATATTACACCATGCTGCCAAGGTGTGCCATTTTTTGAAAGGTGTTTGCTGATCGGAAGCAATAAGTACAGAAGTAATCAACTTGTGTGAAAATAGATCCATGGTAAAAATAAATTGCTACCATGCACACAGATCTAATATTTTGCCCCTTTACAAAATCCATTGAGATAAAAAAAAAAGACTCCGAAAATGTCCCATTAATACATTACTTTTTATCAAGCATAGAGTATTTGCAATTTCAAATACAATATGGGGCCACATATTATTTATTCCCTCAAAAGTAGCGAAAGTGGAAAAAAATGCAAACTTCCAGTAGATAGTAAACTCTTTAATTATATATAACCTCAGGGAAAGGGTGGGAATTTGGAGGCAGGGGAAAAGAAGCAAGATATACTCTAATTCTGTTAAGTTAGCAGCTGTAACCTAAGACATTTCTTTGCACCACATATGTCTTTCTTTTATAAGTTATTATTGCAATTGTGAAAAGCCTTTCTTTCTGTTTTCTGAGTTGTATTCCATGTATCAGCTCTGACTGTGTATCATGGAGTCATTGTGGTTTGCCTCACGGTATCTTCTGTATTTAATAGCTATGCTGCTCTAGAGGAAATGAGACAGATGTACTTCAAGAATGACTTGCCCTGATAGTTAGTACCTACCTTCACAGGGTCGAGATTGCTTTGTGCGCCCAGTGGCCTCCTGGGTCGTGTGCTTGGCCATCGGCATTGGTATGAATGGTGTATGCATGAAAGTAAATGTCGTGAGAGAGATTGGGAACAGGTTGCGTCTCCTGAAGGACTCTGAGAATAAAGGGGATGTCAAATTAAAAATAATACGTTAGTAGTTCTTATCCCACTTTTCCACCATGTGACTTAAATTATTTTTTCTTGTGTTATGTAGTTGTCTACTCCTGTCTGTGCCCTGCCGTTTCCCAAGAAAACGCCCACACTCAGCTTCCCTTTCCCTTTTAGTGTCACTTCTGATGTTAATTGTTCTTCAGTTGCACTGGCCAGTGTGGTAGCCTCTGGGCACCTGTGGTGTTTTTCACTTTTAAGCTTAAATTAATTGAAATGAAACCTAGTAAAACCAAAATTCAGTCCCTCCATCACAGTATCCATGTTTCCATATCATGTGCTCAAGAGCCACATGTGGGGAGCAGATGGAGCTCAAGTGCTTGAGCACCTGCTTCCCGTGGACAAGGTCCTGGGTTCGACCCTGGTACCTCCTAAAAACAAACAAACAGGGAAGCAGATGTGGCTCAACTGATAGAGCATCTGTCTACCATACAGAGGGTCCAGGGTTCAATCCCCAGGGCCTCCTGAGCCATGTGGTGAGCTGGCCCACGCGCAGTGCTGATGCGCGCAAGGAGTGCTGTGCCATGCAGGGGTGCCCCTGCATAGGGGAGCCCCACGCGCAAGGAGTATCCTGCAAGGAGAGCCAACTCACATGAGAAAAGCGCAGCCCACCCACGAGTGGTGCCACACACACGGAGAGCTGACATAGCAAGATGACGCAACAAAAAAGAGATGCAGTTTCCCAGTGCTGCTGGATAATGCAAGCAGATGCGTAAGAACACACAGTGAATGGACACAGAGAGCAGACAGTGGAGGAAGGGGAGAGAAGTAAATAAAATAAATCTGTAAAAACCAAAACAAAACAAACAAACAAATGAAAAAAACACACAACTCTCTTTGGGGGGTGCAGTTCAGGGATTAAACATGTACTTCCCATGTACCAGATCCTGGGTTCAATTCCTGATACCTTCAAAAAAAAAGCCACTTGTGCCTCATGACTTGTGGTTAATGGCTACCATATTGGAAGCAAACATATAGGACATTTTCATCATCACAGACAGTTCTCTTGGATGGTGCTATTCTAGACCTTCATGCTAGCAATATGGACCATTTCCTCTTCTGTCCTATCAGTTGACAAGACTGCGTATTCTTGGTAATGCTTCTCTTTTCTCTTCCATTCTGGATTATCAAAATCCATACATCTGTTTCTTGTTCCATGAGCCTTTGCATTAGTCCTTTCTAACCTACCCACCTCTAGTGTCTCTCCACTCCAATGCAGCCCTTCTACTACATCTGGATTAAAATTTCAAAGCAAAAAATAACTGGGTTAAGTTTTATCCCACATTTAACTCGATTGTCTGCAGAAGCCTGTCATTAACCTTGTATTCACACAGAAATACGGAGTGCAAAAAAGGATTCTTTTAAATTGCTTGTTTAGTATGAAGTTGAAGAAAGCCAAGTACTTCACCTGCATTGTACTTTTGTCATTTTTATTATTAGAGTAAAAAACGTATATCATATGTATACATAAAACATATGGTGTGAAACAAAGTAGCTCATGACTAAATCTTCCAACTTTACATTTATTGCTTTGTGTATAAAATGACCTTTGCAGCATTAATGTAGCACTAATTATGTTTTTAATTTGACGCGAAGCGCTTATACACTACCTCACATGACTACAAATGAAACTAGATAATAATACTTTGAGTGTTGTATTCTTGTTTCCAAAAGCCCAGAGACCTTTAGAGAAATCATCTTATAACTCTTCACACATCTCTGAGATGGAGATGGCTCGTTCTAATTATCCTTCCTTCTGCATTTGGGAAGGTTGCATGGATTCCATTTAGCATTGAAGTGAACAGTCACGTTATAAAGAGTAGTGTAAAGGCTGAAAACCATCACTTTCGAGTCTACATTATTGTTGGAAATTTCAGGGAGTTCCACACGAGTAGGAGACTAGCTGCCTTCTGATCTGTTCAAGAGTATCAAATAGGTGACATTGTCTGAGCAATATTATGATACAGGAATTGAAGCTCCAGGGACAAAAGCCATTGACTTTATCATAGGACTTTAGAAAACAGTCTCCTCTCTGTATTTTTTCTCTTATGTCTTCAGAACTGTTTTATTTTTACTCATGTTCTAATCCTGTCCATCTATTTGCCCTGATTGTCCATGTTGGGGCCAAAATGCTGCCAACACAAGTCACCTAACCTCTTCTTATTTTTCCATGAGCCTTGGCCTGTGGGTGAGGAGAGCAGAAATGCATACAAAGGTGAGGCTCAATTAGGCACTTTACTAAAAGGAAAACCCCATAGAGCAGATGGAGCAGAGGTATTTTTATGTTTTCTCAGGGGCGTACGCCTAATACTCACATGCATACATCATATTTATGGTCCACTTATTATTTTACTGTGGCAAATATCAAAGTGAGGGAGTGGTCACAGGTACAAAATCACCAGATTGAGAAAGGAAGCAGTTTAGGAGCAGGTTAAACAGAAGAAGCAGAAACTCAGGAATTTATGAATTCCTCATATAATCCACTAAGACTGTACAGATAATTGAGAATTGGTGGTATTTCCAAAGTTACCAGGTGAAAATGTGTATAAAGTAAAGACTAACCCCGAGGTTGATATTAGCAACTGAGGAATAGAGACCAAAGGTACATCCTGGAATCAATTGGCACTTACACACTTCAATACATTTAATATAGACCAAGAAAATTTAAATATATTGAAATATAATTTGTATAAATGAGTCATTAGCCAAATATATCAATAAATAATATTGTTGCCAAGCACAGTAAAACAGAGAGAAAATAAACCAGTGCTACATATCTGTCTTATTTTTAATTTTCCCAAGTGAATATTATTTACTGCATTACATAGGAAATTCACTTTTTAAAGAGATTCTTTAATATTAGGACATGAAAAAGTTAAGTTAATGTTTCTCTTTTTTCAACTCCCCCATTTTCACTTTTAGTTTGTAACAGAGCTCTAAATTAATGATAAATGATAAGAATTTTGAATTAATGTCCAAGATTTCAAGTTCTCAGCAGCCTTACTGGGGTTTGTCTCCCACAAAGGTGTGCTTTCCAGTTTGCCTTCACAGATTCATTGACACAATTCTCTTCTATGATCTGGAGGAGATAATGAGGCAAAGCAATCAGAAGGCATCATTGTGCCAAGGAGGGGTGAAGGGACCTTCATGGGTACAGGAGTTGCTTAGCTGGGCGGTTCTGGTATAGGGGGTTTTATAAGGTTGGAATGAAAAATATTGGCTGGGACTGCAGTCCCCTCAAGGCTCCAGCAGTGCAGAATCAACTTCTGAGCTTACTTCCATGGCTGCTGGAAGGCCCAGAAAATCTGCTTCCAAGTTCAGGAACATGGACCTCTCTACAAGGCTGCTTCAGAAACATGGCAATGGTTTTCCACCAGAGCAATCCAAGAGACAGCAAGAGAATATACCCAAGACCAAAGCTCTGTCTTCTTATAACCTAATACTAAAAGTGACATGCTATCATTCCTGCCATATTCTAGTCATTTGATGTGAATTAAAACACCTAGCCCACTACACAAGAACATTGTTTTAGTTTGCCAAAGGACTGCCGATGCAAAGTATCGGGAATGTGTTGGCTTTCATAAAGGGTATTTATCTGGGGTGAAAGCTTATGGTTCAAAGACCACAAAATGTCCACATTAAGGCACCATCAGAGATGCATTCTTATCGACATCAGCTATCGCATGGTGAAACAAGACGTCAGGAGATCTCAGCCTCCATCTCAGCCTTCCCCTGCAGGCTCAGCACCTCTTGGAGCCCATAGAACATAGCTGTGGGCCACCAGGCATAGGGCTTGTCTCTTTCTGGGCCTCCTCTATCGGTCTCAGCTGCTCCACTTTCTTCCCGAGTTCTGCTGTGAGCTTCAATCTCTCCCCTCTCTGTCCCTTTTAGTCCAGGCTAACTGTTCACACAGGTTTGCAAAAAGTTTGTTGGTTTAGCATGCAGGAAACAGGGGTCTGAGCCATCAGACAGCAAGACATCCCCCAAATCCTTCCTGGATAACTGCATTTCCAATCCTGGTTGTACTGAAATAGCTACCTGTTTCCAAGTTCATTTAAATCATCACATGGGGCACTATCCTCTGGGGGTTTGTTTTCCAGAAGCTTGGAATTTCCCAAATCATCAATCTCTGGTTTCTTTGTGCCCAGCAATTCAGTTCTCACTTCATCTCTTTCCTCTCACATTTTGCGTAAGGCTGCAAGGAGAAACCAGGCTGTATTTTCCACAATTACTTTGGAAATCTCCTCTGCTAAATGTCCAAGCTTGTCATTTCAAATTCTGCCTTCCATCTAACATCAGAAGTGAATTTTGCAAAGTTCTCTGCTGCTTTAAAACAAGGATCACCATTCCTCCAGTTTCCAGTAATAATTTCATTATTTCCTTCTAAGACCTCATCAAAAATAATGGCAAGCTCTGTATTCCTACAACAGTCTCTTCAAAGCAATCTAGGCCTCTTCCATCAAGCATCACTTAATTCCTCCAAAAAATACCCCTTAGCCCTTTATAAAGCTGTTCCAACATATTTAGTAATTGCAAGCAATGCCATCCCACTCTACTGGTGCCAGTTCCTGTCTTAGTTTGCCACAGGGCTGCCGATGCAAAGTCTCAGTGGCTTTTATAAAGGGTATTTATTTGGGGAAAAAGCTTACAGTTCCAAGGCCATGAAATGTCCAAACCAAGGCACATCAGAGATGCTGTCTCACCAAAATCAGCTACTGTTGACGTAGAATCCTACCACGTGGTGAAGATGGCTGCCAATCTCTGCCTTCCCCTCCAGAATTCACCATCTCCCAGAATCCACCATCTCCCAGGCTCCAACTCCCAGAACTCAGCTTTGGCCACCCAGGCATAGGTCTTGTCTCTTTCCGGGCCTTCTCTCTGTCTCAGCTGCCCTGCTTTCTTCCACAGTTCAGCTGTGAGCTATTTGGCATATGACCCATCTCTTCAGCCTGGGCTCGTCTCTTCAACCTTGAGCTGCTCTGTGGGCCCAGCCTCTTTTTTTTTTTTTTTTCAAATTCTACTCAATTTATTCATTTTTTAAAAAAGATATTACATTAAAAAAATATGAGGTCCCCATTCGCCCCCACCGCCCCCACCCCACCACTCCCCCCCCAATAACACTCCCCCATCATCATGTCACATCCATTGCATCTGGTGAGTACATCTCTGGGCATCGCTGCACCCCATGTCCTGTGTTCCACACCATAGCCCACACTTTCCCACGTTCCATCCAGTGGGCCATGGGAGGACATACAACATCCAGCAATTGTCCCTGGGGCACCACCCAGGACAACTCCAAGTCCCGAGAATGCCTCCACATCTCTTCTCTTCCTCCCCTTCCCTGCACCCAGCAGCCACCATGACCACTTTTTCCACATCAATGCCACATTTTCTCGATTATTAACCACAATAGTTCATGAATAGAATATCATTAAGTTCACTCTGATCCTTACTGTACTCCTCCTTCCTGTGGACCTTGGCTTGGTTGTGTCCATTCCACATCTATGTCAAGAGGGGGTTTAGATTCCACATGGATATTGGATGCAATCCTCCTGCTTTCAGTTTAAGGCACTCTAGGCTCCATGGTGTGGTGGTTGACATTCTTCAACTCCATGTTAGCTGAGTGGAGTAAGTCCAATAAATCAGAGTGTAGGAGTTGTAGTCTTTTGAAGTCAGGGCCTGGCTATCATATTGTCAGTCCAGAGATTCAGATCCCCTAGATATATCTTAAGCCCCAGCACCAACTACAATTCCAGTAAAGTAGCATGAAAGGCTTGTGAAAAGAGATCCCATCTGAGTCCAGCTCCATCATGCAGAAACACCAGCTCCAAAGAAGGGCCAACTGACATGGCAGTGAACCCCATCTGCCATGACCATAGAACCTGTTGGTCTCTTTAGCCCTCAAAAAGACCAATACCTGGGGTTGTATCTACTTTATCTGTCTCTGAGACTCTGCTCTGGTGTGCATAAGGGCAATCCTTCTGACAACCTCCAGACTCTTTTTTTATAGACTCATAGCCATATAAACTCATTTCTCCTTTCCATTTCCCCCTTAATTTAGGTCAAACAGCATTTTTAACTCCTGTTATTATATGTAGACAGGGATATTCTGCTGGTCCACTTTGAACCTTTAATTCAAGGTCCTTTTCTAGTTGCATCATCAGCTGGTACTTGGTTGTGATCCCTCGGTGCTAGGGAGGCTCATCCCCGGGTGTCATGTCCCACGCTGGGGGGAAGGCATTGCATTTACATGCTGAGTTTGGCTTCGAGACTGGCCACATTTGAGTAACATGGAGGCTGTCAGGAGGGAACTCTTAGGCACAGTGCTGCTCTAGGCCTTGTTGTTTTTTCAGGTACATAGGCTCACAAGCATAGTCATTAGTATCAGGGACTCACTGTTGGACCCTCATTCCTTCCTGATCCTTACCGTTGCACCTGGGGGACTGCCGCTGCTCCCCTAGGGACCACGACAGAGCCCTCCCCCCACCGGCCAGTAACCCAGTACCCCCCCAGCTGTTGTTTTTAATTGTTTCCACTATGAGTATATCCAAACATTTCCATGCTCCCTGGACATATGCCCTGTATAATTCCCTGTCAACCATATATTGCCTGTCCATAACATCCCATACCAGTATTCCTCCACTGCCATTGTTGAACCACTCTGTGATCCAAAACTTCCTGAAAAGTGAAGCCCAATATAATGTCAGGTTCCCTTACTAGTAAAATGGAATATAGCGATGAGTTTAAAGGTTAGATATAGAATACATATTGATTTGGAAAAATTCTACATCCTATCTTTTTCTTTTCTTTTTTCCTAATTATTGAGCTTCTCTTCACAGGAGCCCTAGATCACAGTAATTCATATATACAATATACAGTACTTCCACACATCCACCATAAAACCTTTTCCCTTCCACAGCGATAATCTTCTAACTTATTCATATCATATTTACTGAAGCTGATGTATAGACTCCAAAACAATAACTTTCAAACAAGGTGACATCTATGCTTACATTGTGGTCCATACTCTAGGCTATACAGTTTTCTACATTTTTTAGTTATCCTAAGTTTTACATTATGGTTTACATTATTAGTCTGTCGTCCCCTATATGTTTTTGGTGTAATATTACATGTTTTATATTCATCCTCGTGTACTCTCGCGAAACTCCTCTCTTGCCCCCACATTTACCTTGGTTCCAGGCATTCAACATCCATTTTCCCCTCCCCTTGGGGTTCACAGCGACAGCCAATCTCCATTTCCCGAGGAGCCACATCCAGAGATACTTGCAACAGTGTTCAGGGCCTGACTTGCTCAACTGCCCTAATGCCCTGGGAGCCACCCTTTCTCTCGAGAGATATAGTTCCCTCTATTTGATGGCATTAGTCCTCCCCAGGATGTGGGTCCACCCCCACTCTCACTGCTTGGGTCTCTATCCAATGGTACAACCCACCCTGGCAAAATGAGCATTCAGACATTCCCTAGGAGTCCGTCCCACGTCAGACCATCCCCTCCGAGCATCCTAAACAGGTAACCCTCCTAATTATATTTTGATACAGTTTTCTCAGCATTTTACTCTCAACCAACACCTGACACTCTCCTATGTTCATATGTTGCCCCTCCCTCCCCCCAATTTTTTGGGCAATATTACCCCTCTGCCCATTTCCAGCCCCCCTCAAACCCGCAAAGCCCCACCCAAAGGCAACCCCTTGCCCCCATTTTATCTCTTCTTTGTGCTCATACTTCCTGCCAGCTCATCATAGATTCCGCCCCTGCAGACATCAGCTCACATCCTTCCTCCACCCCCCGATTTCCTGTAAGCCTATCTTCCAATCTCTAGGTCTCTGAGGCAGCTTGCTTATTTCATATCATTGAGGTCATGTAGTATTTGTCCTTCAATGCCTGGGTTGCTTCACTCAACATAAGGTTCTCAAGATTCATCCATGTTATCACGTGTGTATGTAGTGTATTTGTTCTTAAAGCCGAGTAGTATTCCATTGTGTGTATATACCACATTTTATTGATCCACTCATCTGTTGATGGGCATTTGGGTTGATTCCAACTTTTGGCGATAGTGAACAGTGCTGCAATGAACATTTGTGTACATATATCGGTTTGTGTCCCTGTTTTCAGTTCTGCTGGGTATATACCCAGCAGTGGTATTGCTGGGTCATATGGCAAATCTATGGTTAGTTTTTTGAGAAACCGCCAAACTGTCCTCCAGAATGGTTGGATCCTTCTGCATTCCCACCAGCAGTGGATGAGTGTTCCCTTTTCTTCACATCCTCTCCAGCATTTGTATTCTTCTGTTTTTTTCATAGCTGCCAATCTTATGGGAGTAAGATGGTATCTCATTGTACTTTTAATTTGCATTTCCCTGATAGCTAGAGATTTGGAGCATTTTTTCATGTGCTTTTTAGCCATTTGTATTTCTTCTTTGGAGAAGTGTCTGTTTAAATCTTTTTCCCATTTTTTAAATGGGTTGTTTATCTTTTTATTTTCAAGATATACGAGTTCTTTATATATGCAAGTTATAAGTCTCTTATCAGATATATGTTGCCAAATATTTTCTCCCATTGTGTGGGTTCCCTTTTTACTTTCTTGACAAACTCCTTTGAGGTGCAGAAGGCTTTAATTTTGAGGAAGTCCCATTTATCTATTTGTTCTTTTGCTGCTCATGAAACCATTTCCTATTACATTTCCTATTCATGAAGCCATTTCCTATTACAAGGTCCTGTAGATGTTTCCCTACACTGCTTTCCAAGGTCTTTATTTGGCTCTTATATTTAGGTCTTTGATCCATCTTGAGTTGATCTTTGTATAAGGTCTGAGATGGTAATCCTCTTTCATTCTTCTACATATGGATATCCAGTTCTCCAGGCACCATTTGTTGAATAGGCCATTCTCTCCCAGTTGAGAGGGTTTGGTGGCTTTATCGAATATTATATGGCTATATATATGAGGTTCTATATCAGAACTTTCAATTCGATTCCATTGGTCTGTGTGTCTCTCCTTATGCCAATACCAGGCTGTTTTCACTACTGTAGCTTTGTAGTATGTTTTGAAGTCTGGTAGTGTGATTCCTCCAATTTCGTTTTTCTTTTTCAATATGTCTTTCGCTATTCGGGGCCTCTTTCCTTTCCAAATAAATTTCATAGTTTTTCTAGTTCCTTAAAGAAGGCTGTGTTGATTTTTATTGGGATTGCATTGAATGCGTAGCTCAGTTTGGGTAGGATAGACATCTTAATAATATTTAGTCTTCCTATCCATGAACAGGGAATATTCTTCCATTTATTTAGGTCTTCTTTGATTTCCTTGAACAGTCTTGTATAGTTCTCAGTGTATAAGATTTTTTACCTCTTTAGTTAAATTTATTCCTAAATATTTGATTTTTTAATTTACTATTGTAAATGGTATTTGTTTCTTGATTTCCTCCTGATCTTGCTCATTATTGGTGTACAGTCTGTGTACACCATTATTGTACATCATTATTGTACACCAATAATGAGCAAGATCAGGAGGAAATCAAGAAACAAATACCATTTACAATAGTAAATTAAAAAATCAAATATTTAGGAATAAATTTAACTAAAGAGGTAAAAAATCTTATACACTGAGAACTATACAAGACTGTTCAAGGAAATCAAAGAAGACCTAAATAAATGGAAGAATATTCCCTGTTCATGGATAGGAAGACTAAATATTATTAAGATGTCTATCCTACCCAAACTGAGCTACGCATTCAATGCAATCCCAATAAAAATCAACACAGCCTTCTTTAAGGAACTAGAAAAACTATGAAATTTATTTGGAAAGGAAAGAGGCCCCGAATAGCGAAAGACATATTGAAAAAGAAAAACGAAATTGGAGGAATCACACTACCAGACTTCAAAACATACTACAAAGCTACAGTAGTGAAAACAGCCTGGTATTGGCATAAGGAGAGACACACAGACCAATGGAATCGAATTGAAAGTTCTGATATAGAACCTCATATATATAGCCATATAATATTCGATAAAGCCACCAAACCCTCTCAACTGGGAGAGAATGGCCTATTCAACAAATGGTGCCTGGAGAACTGGATATCCATATGTAGAAGAATGAAAGAGGATTACCATCTCAGACCTTATACAAAGATCAACTCAAGATGGATCAAAGACCTAAATATAAGAGCCAAATAAAGACCTTGGAAAGCAGTGTAGGGAAACATCTACAGGACCTTGTAATAGGAAATGGCTTCATGAATAGGAAATGTAATAGGAAATGGTTTCATGAGCAGCAAAAGAACAAATAGATAAATGGGACTTCCTCAAAATTAAAGCCTTCTGCACCTCAAAGGAGTTTGTCAAGAAAGTAAAAAGGGAACCCACACAATGGGAGAAAATATTTGGCAACATATATCTGATAAGAGACTTATAACTTGCATATATAAAGAACTCGTATATCTTGAAAATAAAAAGATAAACAACCCATTTAAAAAATGGGAAAAAGATTTAAACAGACACTTCTCCAAAGAAGAAATACAAATGGCTAAAAAGCACATGAAAAAATGCTCCAAATCTCTAGCTATCAGGGAAATGCAAATTAAAAGTACAATGAGATACCATCTTACTCCCATAAGATTGGCAGCTATGAAAAAAACAGAAGAATACAAATGCTGGAGAGGATGTGAAGAAAAGGGAACACTCATCCACTGCTGGTGGGAATGCAGAAGGATCCAACCATTCTGGAGGACAGTTTGGCGGTTTCTCAAAAAACTAACCATAGATTTGCCATATGACCCAGCAATACCACTGCTGGGTATATACCCAGCAGAACTGAAAACAGGGACACAAACCGATATATGTACACAAATGTTCATTGCAGCACTGTTCACTATCGCCAAAAGTTGGAATCAACCCAAATGCCCATCAACAGATGAGTGGATCAATAAAATGTGGTATATACACACAATGGAATACTACTCGGCTTTAAGAACAAATACACTACATACACACGTGATAACATGGATGAATCTTGAGAACCTTATGTTGAGTGAAGCAACCCAGGCATTGAAGGACAAATACTACATGACCTCAATGATATGAAATAAGCAAGCTGCCTCAGAGACCTAGAGATTGGAAGATAGGCTTACAGGAAATCGGGGGGTGGAGGAAGGATGTGAGCTGATGTCTGCAGGGGCGGAATCTATGATGAGCTGGCAGGAAGTATGAGCACAAAGAAGAGATAAAATGGGGGCAAGGGGTTGCCTTTGGGTGGGGCTTTGCGGGTTTGAGGGGGGCTGGAAATGGGCAGAGGGGTAATATTGCCCAAAAAATTGGGGGGAGGGAGGGGCAACATATGAACATAGGAGAGTGTCAGGTGTTGGTTGAGAGTAAAATGCTGAGAAAACTGTATCAAAATATAATTAGGAGGGTTACCTGTTTAGGATGCTCGGAGGGGATGGTCTGACGTGGGACGGACTCCTAGGGAATGTCTGAATGCTCATTTTGCCAGGGTGGGTTGTACCATTGGATAGAGACCCAAGCAGTGAGAGTGGGGGTGGACCCACATCCTGGGGAGGACTAATGCCATCAAATAGAGGGAACTATATCTCTCGAGAGAAAGGGTGGCTCCCAGGGCATTAGGGCAGTTGAGCAAGTCAGGCCCTGAACACTGTTGCAAGTATCTCTGGATGTGGCTCCTCGGGAAATGGAGATTGGCTGTCGCTGTGAACCCCAAGGGGAGGGGAAAATGGATGTTGAATGCCTGGAACCAAGGTAAATGTGGGGGCAAGAGAGGAGTTTCGCGAGAGTACACGAGGATGAATATAAAACATGTAATATTACACCAAAAACATATAGGGGACGACAGACTAATAATGTAAACCATAATGTAAAACTTAGGATAACTAAAAAATGTAGAAAACTGTATAGCCTAGAGTATGGACCACAATGTAAGCATAGATGTCACCTTGTTTGAAAGTTATTGTTTTGGAGTCTATACATCAGCTTCAGTAAATATGATATGAATAAGTTAGAAGATTATCGCTGTGGAAGGGAAAAGGTTTTATGGTGGATGTGTGGAAGTACTGTATATTGTATATATGAATTACTGTGATCTAGGGCTCCTGTGAAGAGAAGCTCAATAATTAGGAAAAAAGAAAAGAAAAAGATAGGATGTAGAATTTTTCCAAATCAATATGTATTCTATATCTAACCTTTAAACTCATCGCTATATTCCATTTTACTAGTAAGGGAACCTGACATTATATTGGGCTTCACTTTTCAGGAAGTTTTGGATCACAGAGTGGTTCAACAATGGCAGTGGAGGAATACTGGTATGGGATGTTATGGACAGGCAATATATGGTTGACAGGGAATTATACAGGGCATATGTCCAGGGAGCATGGAAATGTTTGGATATACTCATAGTGGAAACAATTAAAAACAACAGCTGGGGGGGTACTGGGTTACTGGCCGGTGGGGGGAGGGCTCTGTCGTGGTCCCTAGGGGAGCAGCGGCAGTCCCCCAGGTGCAACGGTAAGGATCAGGAAGGAATGAGGGTCCAACAGTGAGTCCCTGATACTAATGACTATGCTTGTGAGCCTATGTACCTGAAAAAACAACAAGGCCTAGAGCAGCACTGTGCCTAAGAGTTCCCTCCTGACAGCCTCCATGTTACTCAAATGTGGCCAGTCTCGAAGCCAAACTCAGCATGTAAATGCAATGCCTTCCCCCCAGCGTGGGACATGACACCCGGGGATGAGCCTCCCTAGCACCGAGGGATCACAACCAAGTACCAGCTGATGATGCAACTAGAAAAGGACCTTGAATTAAAGGTTCAAAGTGGACCAGCAGAATATCCCTGTCTACATATAATAACAGGAGTTAAAAATGCTGTTTGACCTAAATTAAGGGGGAAATGGAAAGGAGAAATGAGTTTATATGGCTATGAGTCTATAAAAAAAGAGTCTGGAGGTTGTCAGAAGGATTGCCCTTATGCACACCAGAGCAGAGTCTCAGAGACAGATAAAGTAGATACAACCCCAGGTATTGGTCTTTTTGAGGGCTAAAGAGACCAACAGGTTCTATGGTCATGGCAGATGGGGTTCACTGCCATGTCAGTTGGCCCTTCTTTGGAGCTGGTGTTTCTGCATGATGGAGCTGGACTCAGATGGGATCTCTTTTCACAAGCCTTTCATGCTACTTTACTGGAATTGTAGTTGGTGCTGGGGCTTAAGATATATCTAGGGGATCTGAATCTCTGGACTGACAATATGATAGCCAGGCCCTGACTTCAAAAGACTACAACTCCTACACTCTGATTTATTGGACTTACTCCACTCAGCTAACATGGAGTTGAAGAATGTCAACCACCACACCATGGAGCCTAGAGTGCCTTAAACTGAAAGCAGGAGGATTGCATCCAATATCCATGTGGAATCTAAACCCCCTCTTGACATAGATGTGGAATGGACACAACCAAGCCAAGGTCCACAGGAAGGAGGAGTACAGTAAGGATCAGAGTGAACTTAATGATATTCTATTCATGAACTATTGTGGTTAATAATCGAGAAAATGTGGCATTGATGTGGAAAAAGTGGTCATGGTGGCTGCTGGGTGCAGGGAAGGGGAGGAAGAGAAGAGATGTGGAGGCATTCTCGGGACTTGGAGTTGTCCTGGGTGGTGCCCCAGGGACAATTGCTGGATGTTGTATGTCCTCCCATGGCCCACTGGATGGAACGTGGGAAAGTGTGGGCTATGGTGTGGAACACAGGACATGGGGTGCAGCGATGCCCAGAGATGTACTCACCAGATGCAATGGATGTGACATGATGATGGGGGAGTGTTATTGGGGGGGGAGTGGTGGGGTGGGGGCGGTGGGGGCGAATGGGGACCTCATATTTTTTTAATGTAATATCTTTTTTAAAAAATGAATAAATTGAGTAGAATTTGAAAAAAAAAAAAAAAAGAGGCTGGGCCCACAGAGCAGCTCAAGGTTGAAGAGACGAGCCCAGGCTGAAGAGATGGGTCATATGCCAAATAGCTCACAGCTGAACTGTGGAAGAAAGCAGGGCAGCTGAGACAGAGAGAAGGCCCGGAAAGAGACAAGACCTATGCCTGGGTGGCCAAAGCTGAGTTCTGGGAGTTGGAGCCTGGGAGATGGTGGATTCTGGGAGATGGTGAATTCTGGAGGGGAAGGCAGAGATTGGCAGCCATCTTCACCACGTGGTAGGATTCTACGTCAACAGTAGCTGATTTTGGTGAGACAGCATCTCTGATGTGCCTTGGTTTGGACATTTCATGGCCTTGGAACTGTAAGCTTTTTCCCCAAATAAATACCCTTTATAAAAGCCACTGAGACTTTGCATCGGCAGCCCTGTGGCAAACTAAGACAGGAACTGGCACCAGTAGAGTGGGATGGCATTGCTTGCAATTACTAAATATGTTGGAACAGCTTTATAAAGGGCTAAGGGGTATTTTTTGGAGGAATTAAGTGATGCTTGATGGAAGAGGCCTAGATTGCTTTGAAGAGACTGTTGTAGGAATACAGAGCTTGCCATTATTTTTGATGAGGTCTTAGAAGGAAATAATGAAATTATTACTGGAAACTGGAGGAATGGTGATCCTTGTTTTAAAGCAGCAGAGAACTTTGCAAAATTCACTTCTGATGTTAGATGGAAGGCAGAATTTGAAATGACAAGCTTGGACATTTAGCAGAGGAGATTTCCAAAGTAATTGTGGAAAATACAGCCTGGTTTCTCCTTGCAGCCTTACGCAAAATGTGAGAGGAAAGAGATGAAGTGAGAACTGAATTGCTGGGCACAAAGAAACCAGAGATTGATGATTTGGGAAATTCCAAGCTTCTGGAAAACAAACCCCCAGAGGATAGTGCCCCATGTGATGATTTAAATGAACTTGGAAACAGGTAGCTATTTCAGTACAACCAGGATTGGAAATGCAGTTATCCAGGAAGGATTTGGGGGATGTCTTGCTGTCTGATGGCTCAGACCCCTGTTTCCTGCATGCTAAACCAACAAACTTTTTGCAAACCTGTGTGAACAGTTAGCCTGGACTAAAAGGGACAGAGAGGGGAGAGATTGAAGCTCACAGCAGAACTCGGGAAGAAAGTGGAGCAGCTGAGACCGATAGAGGAGGCCCAGAAAGAGACAAGCCCTATGCCTGGTGGCCCACAGCTATGTTCTATGGGCTCCAAGAGGTGCTGAGCCTGCAGGGGAAGGCTGAGATGGAGGCTGAGATCTCCTGACGTCTTGTTTCACCATGCGATAGCTGATGTCGATAAGAATGCATCTCTGATGGTGCCTTAATGTGGACATTTTGTGGTCTTTGAACCATAAGCTTTCACCCCAGATAAATACCCTTTATGAAAGCCAACACATTCCCGATACTTTGCATCGGCAGTCCTTTGGCAAACTAAAACAATGTTCTTGTGTAGTGGGCTAGGTGTTTTAATTCACATCAAATGACTAGAATATGGCAGGAATGATAGCATGTCACTTTTAGTATTAGGTTATAAGAAGACAGAGCTTTGGTCTTGGGTATATTCTCTTGCTGTCTCTTGGATTGCTCTGGTGGAAAACCATTGCCATGTTTCTGAAGCAGCCTTGTAGAGAGGTCCATGTTCCTGAACTTGGAAGCAGATTTTCTGGGCCTTCCAGCAGCCATGGAAGTAAGCTCAGAAGTTGATTCTGCACTGCTGGAGCCTTGAGGGGACTGCAGTCCCAGCCAATATTTTTCATTCCAACCTTATAAAACCCCCTATACCAGAACCGCCCAGCTAAGCAACTCCTGTACCCATGAAGGTCCCTTCACCCCTCCTTGGCACAATGATGCCTTCTGATTGCTTTGCCTCATTATCTCCTCCAGATCATAGAAGAGAATTGTGTCAATGAATCTGTGAAGGCAAACTGGAAACTGATATATGAATTTATGGCTGTCAATTTCCCTCTCACTACTGCTTTTGCTGCATCCCATAAATTTTGGTATGTTGTGTTATCATTATCATTTGTTTCAAGGTAGTCATTGAATTATTTTGAGGTTTCCTCTTTGACCCACTGTTTTTCTAAGAGTGTGCTGTTTAATTTCCAAATCATGGTGTGAAATCTGGGCCTCTGGCCCTTGCAAATTTCCAGCTTCACTCCACTGTGGTCAGAGATATTATTTTGTATGATTTCGATCTTTCTGAATTCATTAAACCTTTCTTTATGGCCTAGCATATGGTCTATCTTGGAGAATGATCCATGTGCACTTGAGAAAAATGTATATCTTGCTGTGTTTGGGTATAATACTCTATATATGTCTATTAGATCCAGCTCCTCTAATATACTGTTTAAATATTTTGTTTCTTTAGTGATTCTCTTTTGAGATGTTCTGTCCAGAGTTGATAGTGGTGTATTAAAATCCCCCACTATAATTATAGATGCATCTATTCTTTCACTTAGTTTTTCCAGCATTTGCCTCACGTATTTAGAGGCGCCCTTGCTAGAAGCATAAATATTTATGATTGTTCGATCTTCCTGACATATTGTCCCTTTCACTAATATGTAGTATCCTTCTTTGTCTCTCACAATTGTTTCGCATTTAAAGTCTATTTTCTCTGATATTAATATAGGTACTCCTGCCTTTTTTTGGTTATTGTTTGCTTGTATGATTGTTTTCCAACCATTCAATTTCAGCCTCCATGAGTCTCTGGGTCTAAGATGTGTCTCTTGTAGACAGCATATAGATGTGTCATATTTCCTTATCCAATGTCCCAGTCTGAATCTTTTGATAGGTGAGTTTAATCCATTGACATTCAGTGTTATTACTTTCAAGGAATTATTTGTGTTAGCCATATTTTGTTTGGGCTTGTGTTTGTCATATTTTTTTTTTTCCCATCTCTTTTTGTCTTTTTTGTTGCTCTTACACTCTCCTCCAATTCTGCCTGTCCTGTTTTTTCCTTTCTTCCTGCAAAACTCCCTTTAGAATTTCTTGAAGGGAAGGTTTCTTGTTGGCATACTCTTTCAGTTTCTGTTTATCTGTGAATATTTTGAACTCTCCATCATTTTTGAATGCTAGTTTAGCTGGATAGAATATTCTTGGTTGGAAATTTTTTTCTTTTAGTACCTTAACTATATCATACCACTGCCTTCTTGCCTCCATGGTTTCAGATGAGAAATCAGCACTTAATCTTATGGAGCTTCCCTTGTATGTGATGGTTTTCTTTTCTCTTGCTGCTTTTAGAATTTACTCTTTGTCTTGAGCATTGGATAATTCGACAAGTATATGTCTTGGGGTGGGCCTGTTGGGGTTTATGATGATTGGGGTGCACTGTGCTTCTTGGATATGTACATCTGTCTCTTTCAGTAGATTTGGGAAGTTTTCAGCCATTATTTCCTGCAACACTCCTTCTGACCCCTTTCCCTTCTCTTCTCCTTCTGGGATGCCTATAATACGTATGTTTGAGCATTTTGCATTGTCATTCAGGTCCCTAAATCCTAGCTGGATTTTTTCTATCTTTTTATCGACCAATTCTACTATCTGTTTGATTTCCGATGTACTGTCTTCCACATCACTAATTCTCTGCTCTGCCTCTTCTAGTCTGCTGATATTTGCTGCAAATGTATTTTTGATTTCTTGAACTGTGGTGTTCATTCCCATCATATCTGTTATCTTTTTGTGTATGTCTGCAATTTCCCCTCCAAGTGTTGTCTTCATGTTGTTAACCTCTTCCTTTACTTCATTAAATTTGTCAGTGATAAATGTTCTGAGATCTTTAATTACTTGTGTGAAGTTCTGCTCCCCTTCCTGGTTTTTAGTTTGTTCATTGGATTCAGCCATGTTTTCCTGATTACTGGTTTGGTTTGTAGATTTTTGTTGCTGTCTGGTCATCATTTTATCTTGATGGGTTTAATCAGTTCCTTAGCTTCTTTGTCTAGTCTTGGGGATTAATTAGCTGTTGTTTTTGCGTAAGTGTTATATCTTTTCTTTGTCACTTTGTTCTTCTTATTCTAATTTCTTATTGCTGGTTAAGTTCACTTTAAAGGAAAGTGTTAGGGCTAGGGAAAGGCAATTGTGCAAGCAAGAAAAAGTGTAAAGTAGTATTGGTGATATATGTTAACAGAGCAACAATATGAGATCTGGGAGGATGGATGTTAGATTCATGTAAGTTGTGTAGAGTTATAGCAGTAGGTAGAGTACCTATAATGAGGTAGTCGACTGAATATGGGAGGAATATGGTATGAATTAAAAAGCTAGTGTTTTCGTGAGAGAGGGAAAGAGAAAAGAAAGGCAATAGTTTCAAGAGTGGATAAAAGACAGAAAACAAAACAAAGGTATTAGAAATTAAGAGTTAGACACTTTGGGGATCAAAGAAAGGGAGGTGGGATATAGGAGTGACAGTAGATGATGGGGGATATCAAGATGTAGGGGAAAGGGGATAGTGAAGGTAGCCAAAATCAATTCACACAGAAATGAGGCAGCAGAGGGTGAGGAAACCCAGCAAATGTGAGGTGTTCCCTGCAGCACTTTCCTACCAAATCGATGTCCAGACACCTCTTGCCCTGCAAAAATCCCAAAACATCCTGGTCCCGAAGAACCTCCAACGCTGCCCAGCCGCTTTTTTGCAGGAGAGACCATCAGGTAAGCTCACTCAGCCACCATCTTGCCTCGAGTTTCGGCCCAGCCTCTTAGGAGCCCTCTTTCTATGCCTCTTTGCTTTGCTGGTTCCAGACTCTGGAACCTCTCACAGCCCTCAGGGATTCTCTGCTTTCCTACAGTCCTCTCTCTCACATGGCAGAATCAATATAATCTGGCAGAGCTCCCTTTTCCTATGTCTCTCTCTCCATGTCTCTGTTTATATTAGACCTTGTATGCAGGCAGATACTCAACCTGAGTCACACCTCATTGATGTAGTCCAGTCAAGGAGTCTCACATTCTCAGGAATGGATTAGTTCAAAAACATAATCTTCCTCTTTTTGGGATTCATAAAAGAACTTCAAAATGTCACAAACATTAACAGATGGGAATGTGGCTCATGGGGGCCATCGTAGATGCTGCCAAACACAGGCATAATGGTTTCACTTTTGTATAGTTCACACTTGATAAGTCGAAATCTTTCAAAGAAGTACTCAAGGTCTATTTTTGTATTTGATCCTCATAACAACTCTTCAAGGTTCATGTGGTGATTTTTAGGATGGGGTTATTTTATATCCAAGAAAAAGAAGAGTAAGTGAAGTAAAGTAACATGTTTAATTATAACCAATAAGGGGGAAAAAACTGCATTTAGAATACAGGTATTGTAATCTCTAGCCTTTCCATAATTCATATTAAAGGTTGACACCCTCCTGTCAAAGTATTTCAAATCTAATTGGAGAAAGAATGTGAAAAGGAAGTGCTAGGTAGGAACAGAGTTCAGGACTGGGCAGGGTGGGTGGTAGGGGAGGAAACCTGGACAAAAAGAAACAGAGATGGTAGTAGATATTGGCTATTTGCATGGTTAGAGTAAATTGGAAAGGAAAGTCATTTTATATCTATTCTTACATAGATTTCAAATAATAGGATGAAAATGTCAGAAGCATATAACTTGGGATATATAATGAAGAATGATTTATACCAAGTAGCTAATCAGATATTGTGGCATGGTGGATGATGGTTTGGAGATTTTGTTTTCAAATCACAATTGCATAATGTTGTGTTGATGTTATAGATTTGGAGTTGAGCAAAGGAGTTCAAGTTGCTGTTGGGGACTTACAAGCATCCTCTTCCTTTGGTCTCTAAATGATTACTGCCTACATTACATATCCCATGGTGTCTTTGTAGAGCATCAAATAACAGCAGTTACTCTGGGCAGGGAAAACAATGATGATGCTTTGTGTTAGGAGGTTACATCAGGGTTTTTCAACCTTGGTACTATTGGCATTTTGGATTGAATTGTTCTTTGTTGTGGGGACATTCTGTGCATTGTAGGATGCTTAGCACCATTCCTGGCTATTATATACTAGATGCCCACCCCTAAGAAAATACACCTATTGACACTGTCAAATATCACTGGAGGTAGGAGAGTTGGGGGAGAAAAATCACTTCTCATTGAGAACCACTGGGAGAAGTAAACATCGACCCAAATAAAAACTGTGTGTTCTCTCTCTACACCCAGGAAACAAATGTGTAGGGAGATAACAACATATTAACAGTATGTTTCTGGATGGTGGAATTATAAGCATTTTAATTTTTTTCTTTTATATTATCTTTATTTTCCAAATTTCTTACAATAAACATACTTGCTTTATAATCAGAAAAAAGGAAGAAAAAGTCAAATTATTTTATTTAAATTTAAATAATAATAAGTTAGAACATTTTATTCATTTAAAGCATTAATTCTTAAGTATTTATAAGACTACTATCCTTTAACTTTTACTAGTATCTCTGGTCTCTACAATAGACCAGGTGTAGTCTCCGTTTTAATAATGATTACATGTCCTAAAGAACAGGGTGACTTCTTTAAGCGACTTCTTAGATGATAAGGTTGAGCCGGGATCTGAGTTCTGTTAGGTTTTCTATTGATTCCAGAATGTTTAGCCATCTGGATCAGCTCATCCACTGACAGGACCAGGTAAGTCAGATTTTAATATAGCTTGTTACTGTGATTTCAAACTAGTTCAAATAATTTCAAAAATTATTCTTTGCTGAGAAGGGCATGCTGTGCTTTTTATTTATCATAGTATCATTCACTGCTCTGGCAAAGAACGGAGGGCTATAGGTATGATTTGGCAGCACTGTAAAGCTGGGACCGTTTATAACCTCAAATGACTGTAGATAAGTTCTGTGGGTCCAGACCTGGTATTTGCTGGTAGGCCAGGCAGTACTTGGAACTGAGAGTGAGAAAGATGCCAGCAAAAGATAAATTGTGAGTGCATATTTTGGATATGGGCAGCATTTTATGAAGTCTAAAATTAGGTTTCTTTTCTCCTTGTCACTAAGGCTGATCTGAGAGAACGGCATGTATGTGCAGCAACATGGGCTTAATACTAACTCCGAGTAGTACACTAACTCTGGGCAGATCTGCCCACCCAGTCACAGGCACCTGGGTATCCAATGGGGACCTGCTCCTGAAGAACAAATGGCAGGGAGGGGTCAAGGAGAATGTCAGCTTCCTGTAGGGAGTTGGCTCCAAAGCGAAGGGAGAGAGGGTGGCCGAAACAGCTCCACCAGGGAACCCACTCCAACTCCCAGGCCAGGGAAGGAGTGGGGCAAATTGCCAGCGGTGTGTAGGAGCAACACTTCTTGTGAAAACTCTCGAATAATGGGAGAAGCAGCATTTTCTCTAACGTGGAGCAACATTTTTATTCTCCTTCATGGATATTCCGCCAATCTCCAATGTAATTTCAGAAATAATTTATATTTTCTTTTGGAGAGCCCTTAGAGTCACTAATAAAGGGGGCATTCAGCTAAATAGTATAGAGATGGTAGTAACCCAGAGTAAGTAGTTACTTGAGACAAAAAGGGTCATGGAGTCCTTAGGTGAGAAATAAGCTAAATGGGTAGTGAAACATGCCTTTAATCTAAATAGGATTAATAGCCCACTACAACTGGAGCTCAGATGATTTTAAAATGGAATGTGCATGTCTATGAAATGCTCCTAAGGACTTCAGGTCCAATAACATTAAAACATTGGGGAAATATAATTTTTTAAAGATAAAATAATTTACTTCTATTCCTCACCAGAAAAAAAAAAAAGGTGAGAAGATCCTTATAAATAAAAATATGACATCGCCTTCGTGGAGCTGGAGGAATGCAGTTAGGGGAAGAGCCTGTGATTTGGGTCACGAAAATCCCTTTGAACAAACGAGAACCTTGATGAACACACATGCCCCAAACTCAGAACGCAGTGAATGATTAAAACCACGGGCAGACGTAGACCAGATAAAACACACCAGGCTCCGACACGGAAACAACAGGAGTTCTGCTGTATAGCAAATGATACCTCAAACGCAGAGCCTCTCTTCCAACCCAGGATGTCTAAAATGTTCAGAAAGGGAATGATTCAGAATGAAGTTTATGCTTCAATAAATATGGGCTTCCTTAATCTTGGTCAATTTAGAAGAACAACTCTTTTTCCAAATCCAATGAGCTGAAATCTAGGTCGCAAGATTTCTTCCTTTTGTTTTCACACTCCCCCTTTCCCCCAATTTTAGGTGAAATATAGCATTATGACAGAATATGGACTAAATGCAAAGAAACAACAACACAACAACAAAAAACATAGAATAAAACATTCCATTGAGATAACAAAATTTCCTGAGGGCAATAAAATTGTACAAAATCCTAAATGTTATAATGAATGTTCAATGGTCTCTTGAATTGGATCAGGGCACATAACATCACTATCATCATATGTTTCTATTATTTTGGTTCTAAGTAAGGATACCGGCAAATAGAATTGCCTCTAAACCCGAATAAAAAGAATCCAAAGGGCACATGAAAAGGAAGTAAATACAAAGTCAGCAACAGCATCAAGAACTGAAAAGGGATGGAATTTTAAGAGTGATCAAGAAACTTCTACTGCAATTTAAATAGACTGGCAGCCCAAACAAGGTGATGCTCCTTTCATTTAGCGGTGGGTAAAGGAGAGTAGCAATGTAGTTGGCACCTTACAAGATTTAGAACTGAGCCAGTCACCGACGTTTTGGTAGGTCTGAAATTCTGTCTACCTAATGGGGAAGCAAGGGGTGAAGGGTGCAGAGACAGGCTGGGACTTCTCTGTTAGCTTGGACTCTTGGATATGATTCTGTAGAATAATTACAATTCCATTCTTAACTTAAAGATGAACAGTTGCTGGACCCACATAGTTTACTGCAGAATTCTTTGGGAAAAAAAAAGAAAAGAACAGCAGCAAAAATAAGAAAGTTTGCTTATTCCTTTAATTTCCACAGTGAGTAGAAATTAATAACCCAGCAGTTATTAGAATATCACATTTGCCCTCTGGCAAGCTGAAATATCCAGTTTTGAAAGAAAGAAAGGAATCATCCTCTGGATTCTGCCAGGATGTATTGCCTTTTGGGTTGAGTTTTTAACATGGAGTGGAATTGGATTCTTCTCTCAACTTCTTTCTTCTTTAGAAGGTGCGCTGTACTATTATGTGCATCAAGTTTTCATAGAGTATCAGACTTTGTCTTAATGGTACACATCAATTTCTAAGCACCAGCCATGGACCAAAACCTGAACTAGGGGTATTCCTTGGACATTCTCTCATTAAATCTCTGCAACAAGCTTACGAGGTGTGTATTTTATTGCCGGTTTACAGAGAGGGAAACCGATGGTCAGAGAGGTTGGGTGACTTGCCTGACCATGGAGAGTTCATCAGTTTTCCAGCCACAGTATAGAGGTTTTCTGCCATGCTATATAGTTGCTGCTTTAAAGAAACAAGTTTTCCTGTCCCTGAACTTGGGGTTGCCAGCAATTTACCCACGTAGGCTGGAGTGCAAGGTTTCAAACTGCGCAAGTGTGTGAGAATGTGTGTGCCCACGTGTGCATGGGCCTGACAGATTTTATTCATCTGCCCTCTTTACCACAGCGGGTTTCATAGCCCCATTTCCTCTATTTAGGTTTTCTTTATGTGTCTCATATATCATGCCCCACGAAATAAAGATTTTGAAAATAGCACTTGAGAAATATGCTTTATATGCCAGGGATGTACTTTTTTGTCACTAGACCCAACACATTCTGTTCCCAAATTTGTCTTACATGAGAAAGCTTCTAGAGGTCTTGCAAAAATGACACAAAGCCTGGAGCTATGCCAATTTCTAGATTTTTGCGGGCACTCTGAATTTAAACCTGCTTAATTATCAGCCAATTCATTACTGTAGCATTGATAACTGAGCATTTCTTTCTTAGTCGTTAAACTAATATGGGTTTTTACCCTTCTCGCCACATATCATCCAGCCACAACTAACTAGATGGCAATATCTCCCAAATTAACTTTTGGGCAGAGTGATTTCTGCCATAAAAGAAGAATTTGTACAATCTTCTGGTTCTACTTCAAAATCTACCCCTACTGTATGTACAGATGAGCTCTAATTTGGGAGTGTCTAAAGTTGTTAGTAAGTTTGTTAAAGACTTTAGATTAAATCAAAGTTTCTTGAAAACAAGTGAAAACAAGTTTGATTCTCAAATTTTTGTTACATACCAACCTGAGTGATGGAGGTCCTGTGATTGACAGGTACCTTCTGAGATAATATGAGCTAATATAGTTGGATCTAGAACAGTTTGATTTTTATAATAGGAATATGTACTTTGGGTATATATTCTCAGACATTTGAAGCTCATACAACTTAGCATTTTGGTGCAGGATCTAAAACTTATAGAAGAGAGTAGAGAAGACAATAAAGCCTTTCTCAAAATAGATTAGGAACTTCCACGAGAAGACATGGTTTGGACTGACATTTGACTGGATTGAATTTTTTAAGGGCCATCATACCCCATCTTATTGCTTTCACCATGATGATGAAGATGAGGAGGAAGATGACGAGGGTGACAGAGATGATGATAACCTGCACTGCACTGTGCTCTTCATTGTCTGTTAATGCTCACCTGCTCTCTTTAGCATTCTGATTAATTGCCTACCATGGATTTGCAGTAGGTGGTCTTAAAATGACCCCCACAGATTCCAGAATTCTTCCTTATGAACAGTTATTAAAAACCTGTAGCCAAGTTTCTTTCTTTTTCAGAACATTTATGAAACTATAGACTGCAGCTGACCCACAACAAAACCGGGGACAGAATTTACTAATCAAAATCACACTAGAAACCTGGGTTGTATTACTCCAGAAAGCCCCTGATTCCATTTCTTGCTTTCTCACTTGGAAAGAATTCCTGTGAAAGATGATCGCGAGGTATTTTCACATATGCTGCATTTGACACACAAAGATGGGATGATCTCCATTTAGCATTTGGAAAGGGACTGAAGGAAACTTGAAATTCTGACTTAGAAATTGCTTCCTGGTCCAATAATGAAAAAGAACATTTATTAGCCTGAGAGTTGCATTTCTAAAGCACATTGGATTTTCAACATTATGGGCAAGTCTGGTAACCTGTTACATTTACTTCAATAAAGCTCTTTGCATAGGTGTTCCTCTTTATTTAGCAACATAATAATCCTGAGAAGTTGGTGTACCTGTTGTTCCCATTTTAGGGGTGAGTGGGCTCTGGTTCAGAGTTGGAGGAGCTCGTCAACAGTGCAGCTGGTAAGGGCAGTGTCAGTTTCAAAAGGAGATCTTCTGCCTCTAAATCCAGTGCTTTCTCTTCCCACGATGCCTCTTTCATTGTCTTATAATACCTTATATCTCTCATTCTTGCAGGAAATTCTACCAGTCCTTCCCTTGAAATGGGGAAAGTTCTAAGGGAAAAAAGTATAATATTGAAAAACACATCAGCCTAAACATGCAGGAGCTAGAACAGTGCTTATGCTTTTGAATCATTATGCCTCCCTTTTATCCCTTATATATTTAAGAGATTCACAAGGTGCATTTATTTATGATTATTAAATCAACTCTTAGCTCTCAACCACATGTGCAAGATCACATTTATAATGATTATGGCAAGAATATATGTGAGGACACATGGAGTTGGCATATACCCTCAGCCTAAAATACATGGACTACAGCACTTCTGAATTTAAAGGTACATAAGGTATAGCACTACAAAACGTAGCCCACTGGACTTGACTGCCAGTGAACTTTGGAGACTGGGCTCTACTTTTATTAAAGCATTAAGTAATTTGTAAGTTTCCTTTTCTCTGCTTTGCTTTCTGTACAATGCAACATAAGTATTACATCTCCCATCAGAAAAAAAAATCACTGTATTAATCTTTTTTTATATAAAACCCAAGAACAACAAAAAGAAATATAGAAAGGAAGGATTACTTTTGTGAAGCAGCCAATGAGAATTGACAGATAGAGTGATATTGGATTAAGACTTGCACTAAAAAGAACTATTAATATTCATAGATCTTCTAAATTCTGTTTTCCTGGAAAAATTGGATTTAGAAGGAAAAACTGTAGCATACAATAGAAACAACTACTTAATTTACAAAGTTCTTTCCAAAAGTGATAGGAATATCATTAGATGAGTTAATAATTGCAGAATACGTAGGAAAAAATGTGAAACGGTTTAAAGAAGACCTTGAAGTTGAAGATAAGATTTCCACAGAGCAGTATCAGTTTTGAAAATGTTTTGAAAGTCTTTGAGTTCAATTCTTGAGTGCTTCAGACTCAGGGGTTACCACTCCATGTCACCACAGTGGTACCAAGTAACCAGTAAACCACTTAATGAGGAAGCTAAGGACACACCTCCACTTGCTCAATTATAAGTGGTGGCAGTATGTGCCATTAGTTCAGGGATTTCTTACTATGTGTATGAAAAGGATAAGATATATATGAAAAGAAGCCTGTGTTCTTAGGTGCCCCCATGAGCTTGGAAATGCCGAGGAATCCTCATGGCACACCAGGGGAAGTCATGCTAAGGCTTCATTCATGAGTAGCATCCTGGCTGGGAATTCTTTTTCTCATGCCCAGTTGGAAGAAGGAAGCCTGAGGCATCTGGCTCCCTGATAAAATAGTGAATATTAATGGAAGAAGGAAGTACTTCCTCATTTCTCCACCTTGGGAATGTGAAAATGCACCCCCGTGTCTTCTACAGCCTTATTTTCTCTTCATCACCTGCACTAATGCCCTAGGTCTGTGTTTCTCCAAATGAGATCGTCCTGGTTCCACAGCATCAGCCTTACCTGGAACGTGTTTGAAATGCAAATTCTTGGGCCTGCTCCAGCACTCCTGAGTCAGCAGCTCCAGGGTGGGGCCCCACCTGACGATTCTGATGCAGGTCAAGGTTGTGCACCATTGACCTGGTAATACTGTCTTGTGGGTAGTTCTGTCCACCCTCCCCTGCTTTCTGTACCATCATCAAATTGCTCAGAATATCCCCCGCCCAGATCACCTTCTCTCATTCACCTAGAATGCTCTTACAACGCCTTCCAAAAACTCAGCTCCTAAGCCATCCCTGTAAGATGAGGGAGGACTGATGGTTCCGCTGCGTGCTTCACCATCACCCTGCAAGTCCTTTACAGTTCATGCCCTATCTAAGAGTCAGCGTGCATGCCGCCTGTCTTCCCACAGGCTCCGGCAGCAGTTTCATTCAGACAGGCCTGGCTTCAAATCGCCGTCGTGCCCTTCCTTAGCTGCGTGACCTTCCGTCAGTTATTTACACTCTCCCACCTATTTTCTCATCTGTTCCCACACGTCGGCACAGGTACCAAGTTGTTTTCATTCCAACAGATGCTCATTGAGCTGAACTCAAATGAAAGGAAGGAAATGGAAAAGCAAAGGCAGGAATAAAATGGAACGCTGATGTCCTACGTGGCCAGGCTTCAAAGCCACTGAGGCACGGGACCGGGCAGAGGATGCTGAGAGCACGCTGGGGAGCACCTGGGACCCACACGTGGGCAAGGGGCGAGCAGCACACAGTCTACGGGAAAGAGCCCTGAACTCTAAATGGAGAGTCAAAAGACCAGGGCTCCTGCTTCCTCTCCAGCAGTCCTGGCTCTTTTATTTTTAATCTGCAGAGGGGAAGATTGAGAATACAGGAGTGGTTGACACTCCAGGGTGGAGACATGAGTGAGAAAGGCTTAGGAAACATCAAGGATTGAAATATGTAAACATATAACGGCCAACAGTTATTGAGTATATATCATCTCATTTAATTCTCCTGATGCGTGAAGTTGGGGCTATTGTTATCCCCATTCCTGTAGAGGAGGTGACCGAGGATTAGCAAGGGTACGTGAAGGTCCCAGATCTGGGAAAAGGCAACAGCAGGATTTGAACCCAGTGCTGCTCCCCACCAAAGCTGGAGTTTATGTCCAGTGCACGTGCTGACCCCTCACACGCGGGAGGTGCGATTGCATTGGCTCTTGTCTGCGAGCCTGCAGTGCCCTAAATGCAGCAGTCGAGAGGAAGGTAAGCCCAAGCATGTTCCCAAAGACTTTCCCGTGCATGCCTACTTGGTGGTCTGGTGAGGGAGGGTGCTCTAGTCGGTCAGGGAGCTTAAGCCTGCCAGCCTCCACATTGCATGGTTGAACCGGAAGTGTCACAGCCTCAGGGAGCTCCCTTCCAGGTAGGTGTACCTTGTGAGCCAGCCCAGCCGAGGAACAAGACCTCTGGACATCACGGGCAGGCAGGGCAATAATCAAAAAGTGCTGCGAGAGCCGCGAGCTGCATGACAATGCTGAGATCAAGTGGCGCCGAGGAAAGGAAAATTAAGACGGAGTTTCTGTTTTGAAATTGCCTCTTAGATCAAGAATGGGACCACTCTTGGAGCTGAGGCACCTGCAGGTTAAATGATTTGCCCAAGGTCATAGAGAAAGTCAAGTGGCAAGAACTGGGTCAAGTCAGAATCCTGAAGGCCCAACTCTTTGATAAGCAGCTCACGGTGGTTCAATCTCCTGAACAATTCCTGCATGTGCGTTCAGCGGCTCGCCTGCCAGGAGAGGCTGGTCCTCAGAGCATGGATACATGTCCACGAAGTTGGCGCACGGGAAGTTGCCTGTTAAGTTTAGGGTATTTTTGAACTGCCCCAGTCAAGACTCTTTTTCCAAACTCCATACCAATGAAGACAATCAGATCTTGGTGAGATGCTGCTCTCTCATCTGTCAGGAAGCCACAGTTCACAACAGGATTCCTAATTCATACTTACTTCCCTATCCCCACTTGGCTAGGAAAGAATGGGGGAGCCATTTATTGTGGCTTTTTCTGTCTCCAAAAGTCCCTCATGAAAGCTTAAGAACTGAACTGATTGGAAAATGGAAAGGTGTCCAAACATGTACCAAGTTATTGTGTTGCTACCTTCTGGAACTTTGGAAGGAGCAGTGAGCGACCCTACTTTGAAGCTGCTCTATTGAGCGCCATGCCTCTAGCATGCTAGCATGTCCCGGGAACAGCAGGTTTTTGATAAAATGATTACTTAAACAGCCCTGATTTCTTGGGTCCAAAAGTCTGTGTCATCGCAAAGTGTTCTGGATAGATTTCAAATGGGAAGTGACACTTTATACTTCATTCAGGATGGCTCTTTCAGCATGGGTATCTTTCCTGCGTCCACAAAGCACTTATATTTCTGCCGCCCTTCCACAAGTTATCTGATTCACCCAAAACTCTGGGTCTCGACTCTGTGCATACGTATAATTCTCACAATGTCGGTGCAGCTTTAATGGTTCTTTCTTGCTACAGAGGCTGGCCTTTCTAAGTGGCTTTATTTTAGATTATCCCTAATGTTTTGTCCAAGAAGCAAGGGAGTTGAGCTAGCTTGTGTAGAGTTGGGGACCTACGTGGCTCTTTGCAGTCCAGCTTCTTTTTCTGGAAACAGCAGGTCATTGTGGTAAGGCAGACTTTCTCTTTGAAGACAATTTTTTAAAGATCTGTCTCTAATAAATACATAATCGTAGAAAGTATATTACTTACACAGTTATTTCAACTGATTTACATGGGAACACATTCTGGTATTTCTAGCCTGCTTAGCATTCAGAGTAATGGGGACTATAACATTATTTAAATCCAATGATTAGTTGTTTCAAAAAGTCAATGTTATTTGGCTGATAATATCTTCTGAAACTAATAATGGTACCAGATGAAGCATGTCTGTTTCTCTTCCCTTCCCCCTGTTTATTTAAGGCTGAGTTTTGTGATAGGCTTCATAAAGATGCCTAAATAGATTCCAAATGCTGTTGCTTCTATACCACCACTGACATTAATAACAAACTTGTCATCCTAATCATCATCATCAACAGCGGTGGCATTTATTAATTGACTATCTGTCATTTAAGCCCCCCCAAAGCCTACCTTGGAAGGATTTATAGGCTAGCAAATATTATGGAAACATGTTGTAAGTGAAATTAATATGGAAAATTTGCCTTTTGAAGAAGAGAAAAACTTTAACATGCATATGGGGCCTAAAGAGCTTTCTCCTTCAAAAGAGGAAATGCTGCTCAGACTTTTCCATAACCATTTTATTGCCATGTTTTTTAAAAGACATGAGAAGAGCCGCATCGCCGCATAATGACGGATGCTGAATTCAACCTCCGAGGAAAGTCAAACTCTTCCTGGGAGGGTTGAATTAGGCTGCCTCACTCTCTCTTTTCGTTTGCATTATTCAGTGGAAAAATACAAAGTGGCATAATGATGGGAATAAGTTATCTTTTATCAAATCTGACTTTAAAATTCAGGTTATGTAAAACATAGACACGCATAGGAAATTCAGTCAGAACCTCCAGTCACGTTCTGTACTCTCTGTTCTCAGGCACTGAACATCCGCTGAGCCCGTTCCTCGGGAACCAGGCCCAGATAAGCCCCTTCTTGGCTAGATCACCTTTTGCCAGGAACTTCCACCAGGGGAAGCTCTGAGCACGTCAGTGCTTCACGCGGAAACGGCGAGATTCAGGCAAGACACAAGGCAGGGCAGGCTAACAAAAAGTCCTGAACTCGCTTTCCCAGAGATTAAGGAGCCCGGGTTTCCTTGGGATCATTACACTGTGATTTAACTCCTGGTAGAGAATGTAGAGCTGAGTAAATAAGCAAACAACGCTTGGAACGAAAACCTCCCAGAACCCAACTTCTTTAAGGGAGAACACGCACTTGCTGTTTGACAACGCCCGCTCTTACACGAGCTGAAATCATTGTTTGGCTTCTTAAGCCCTCATCTCTAAATTATGGAAAACTACGACCACTCATTTTCCAGTTCACCTTGGTTTTAAAAACACACACACATCCACAAGCCCATAAATGATAAATTCAACGTCTGTAGAAAGGCAGTCACCTAATTGCACAGTGGAGCAGAAGAAAGCCTTGCAAATGGTATACAATTTTCAAAGTGTTCCAAGCCTTAGGCAAAAGGCTTTCAACTGTGTCTAAAACTGAATGATAAAATATGTTGTACAAATTATCTGTGAACAGGAAACATGTGGTAGTGGCAGGGGACTGAAATGTAACACTTGTAAAGAAATGGGAACTGCCAGTCATTTATACCCCTTTTTCTCTTTTTCTTTCTTTCTCCACCTCCCTGCCTGCCACCTCTCTCCCTCCTTCTCTCTCTCTGTCTCTTTCTTTCAGTTGCAAGTTTCATCTTTTTTCTACCATCAGTGGATGTTCAAGTTTATAAGAAGACACTTATCAGATCACACCAGGCCAATTGCAGCTTTATTTAAATAACAACAACAAAAGGGAAACAGATGAGGCTAAAGATTTGATTTTGCCCACTCCCTCCTCCTGTACGGTGCTCCTTAAAATATGTCTGCTCTGTCGGGAGCTGAGGTGCTTTGTGTGTGGAATTTGGTAAAGAACTGAAAAATCTTCTGAAACAGGAAAGATGCGCAACTCAGGTAACCACACGCTGAATAAACGTTGCTCTAGCCTTCATTTTCACAAAGGCTAAGGTGATGCTCAGCTGTCGCTCCTTCCACCGGGAAGTTATTTTCTTTCCTCACTCGCCACATTGCCCGTGAGAGGACGAGGAATTTTTCTTTCAAAGATGTATCCATTTCTCCTTAGTAAAACCACTTATACTTATTGATGGAATTGTCATTAATATTAATCCCTATTATTTATCATCTAGTCTCTTCAATTCTTGATGAACTCACAGGAAAAGAAAATATGTGTGTGTGTGTGTGTGTGTGTATTTCAAACCAGAAGCAGCAATCCGAGGGAAGTAGAAATGTTAGTAAATTTCATATTGACAGAAAAAGGAAAAGAGAGTTTGTTCTGCTACGTTCATTTTCTATCATGAATTACTCGGCTTTCATGCCGTTGCTCAGTGGCACCCTGATTTTCGCTTGTCTTTTAACGCATAACTGTTTTGATGACATTAAAAATAGCACACTTAATATTCTGCCTGGTGCACTGACTCACCTTCTTACCATTGTGGCTGACCCTGAATGGAATGCCTTGGGAGAGACACACAAATGAAAGCAATCTGCAGCCAAAACACAATCAACTGCAAAAGCAGTGAGTCGAAAGAGTCAACTCATGGTGAAAACCGGGGGATGTCCTTAGAGGAGCAGTGACTGCCTCCCCTCTTCCTCCCTCCTTCCTGCCCTCTCTCCCATCCTTCTTCCTTTCCTGGCTCCATTCCTTCTAATTCTACAAATCATTGAAGACCTCCTTTGTGTCGGTCACACCTGTGAGCTGTGGTTTGGAGGAAGGCTGCGATATGGTCTAATTCAGGAGGACACGATGTGAGGAGAAAACTGGAACGAGCTCCTAGAAGGAACTGCAACATCAGACTCCTTTTCCACATAGGCCAAAGTATGTGTCTTGCTCTCAATACGACCGAGTTTGCACAGTTTGGTGTTCTTGCTGCACTGGTTTGGAATGCCCACCTTTTCCATTCAATTTCCCTGCACTGCAGCACGTTGCCTGGAGGGCAGATGCCTCTCCTTCCTTTCCTGGAGTCTTAGACCTTTATACCCCATGTCTTGTGATCCGTGTTTTTATCCACTCCCACAATGCCCCCTTTTCTCCTTTTCAGTTAGCTAAGCCCTTCTAGTTCTTGCAATTTCATGTCATAAAATCATTTTACAGGAAATCTCTGCCGATCATTTCTTATTCATAGTATGTACATATTTTCATATAGACAGTATCTGTTGTTTCCCACCCCACCCCCCCACCCCCCCACCCCCCCCACTTACCTTGCATCATTCTCTTACTCCCCCAAACATGGCTGAGATCAAGAATTATATCACAGACTTCATTTTCTTTTTTTTTTTTTTAAGATTTATTTATTTATTTAATTTCCCCCCCCTCCCCCGGTTGTCTGTTCTCTGTGTCTTTTTGCTGCGTCTTGTTTCTTTGTCCGCTTCTGTTGTCGTCAGCGGCACGGGAAGTGGGGGCAGTGCCATTCCTGGGCAGGCTGCACTTTCTTTTCACGCTGGGCGGCTCTCCTTACGGGGCACACTCCTTGCACGTGGCGCTCCCCTATGGTCCCCTGTGTGGCAGGGCTCTCCTTGCGCGCATCAGCACTGCGCATGGGCCAGCTCCACACGGGTCAAGGAGGCCCGGGGTTTGAACCGCGGACCTCCCAGATGGTAGACGGACGCCCTAACCACTGGGCCATGTCCGTTTCCCAGACTTCATTTTCTAAACTCTATGGTACCTAACGCTAACAACTAGCATTGATGGAGTGCTTATTATATGCCAGGCAATGTGCTTAGTTTTTCCCACTTATTAGATCATTTAATCTTCACAGCCATCTTTTGGTGTGAAGTGTTACTATTCTCTACATTTTCCAGATAAGAAAACCAAAGAAGAGATTTTTAAATTGAACTTGCTCAAAATGGTAAAGTCTACATTTTAACCCAGAGATCATGGCTCTTTTATGCTGAACACCTGGGAAATACCCAATAAACACCTGTGGAAATGAATCCAAAGGGAGAGAATTTGTAAATCTGAGAGCCATTTAGACTGTTCCAGGAATGCCTTTGGTGGTTGAAGGTGCAGGGGTAAAAATCCCCCCCCCCCCCATTTCAACAGAGATTTGGAGATTTGGATATATTTAACCTTCCCTGATCACAGACATATTTTGCTCTGTGGGTGTGTGAAGGAGCCTCTGGCTCGAAATACACAAGATAGCAAAGAAATACAGTGAAGTCATCAGTCAGCCCAGTTGCTGCTGCAATGCATTTTCAGGAGTGAATATTTTTATTTTATAAATTCAAAGTGCTTCATAAATCCTGTTTCCCTGTGGCTTAGGGGGTGCCTTCTCCTGCCCCTTTTCCCTCATCTTTTATTTCTCCCCCTCCCCTTTCTCCGTTGTTACCACAGAAACGAAGGGAAGTTGTACAGTCTTGGGACTGTACCTAAATCAGAAACACGACATAACACTATCATCATAATGATTTCCTGCAGAATCATCTACTGGTGAAAATACTACAACTCATTTCCACAGTCAGATACAAAAAATGCTTTTATCCATATACAAGGGACTTCAGAGGCTCGGGGAATGGGGCCAGGCATTATATCGTCTTGCGCTTACTTTCCTTTAGCTGCAGGCTGTTCTCTAGAGAGAAAAGTAACATTTTAAATTGTGCTCTTTGTGAGGTACTAATACCACAGAAGAGAATGGCACTCGAACTGTGTTCGGTAAAATGCATCTTGATAAGGGACGGGCAAGGCAATGGATATGACATGTTGACTCCCTAAAATATATAACATGATGATGATCATGCAGCCACCAAGAAAGGTCCAGGTGCTCGCTTCCGCCAATAACGTAAAGTCATCTGACAGGTGCACTGTTAAAGTCTTCCTCTCTAGGGATAGTTGCTGGTGATGATCTGTTTTGCAGACTTGTGGCATGGTAGGAGCTGTCATCCTCTCCACTCTAGCTCTGCTTGTGTGATTGGCCCTTCTTCCACTCTGGTCTCAGTTTAATTTGCCACCCCCAGTGGGGTTTGCTTCTACTCTCAACTATTCCATTTCCATTTCCCCACCGTGGACACTGTTATTATCCATAATTACTCATCTCTCATGCCTTTATTTTCACCACTGTGCTCTATTTTCTCACAGATAACTCCAATCCTTAGCCTCTTCTCGTTTGACCCCCATCCATTAGCTTTCTCTGCTAAGTTTTCTTACTTTCTTTCAGCCTGGTCCCCCTGGTCTATTCAGCTGCATAGCCCAATGCTCTTCATTTCTCTGCTGATCTCCACTTTCCAGCAGATTGCAACTCCCACCCACAGCCCAAGTCATTGCAGGCTATCCACTCTGGACAAAAGCATACCTGCCTTAGTAGGTCTGCATGCCTTTGGTCAACATCCTTTCCCATTCCAAGACTTCATGCTTCCTCGTAGACTTCCTGTCCACCTTCTTCCTTTGTGATGGTTAAGTTCATGGGTCAACTTGGCCAGGTGATGGTGTCCAGTTGTTTGGTCATGCAAGCACTGGCTTGATTGTTACTGTAAGGATATTTTGTAGACTTAAATCATCAGTAAGTTGATAGAATCTGTGGCTAATGACATCTACAATCAACCAAGGAGATTGCCTTCAACAGTGAGAGAAGTGTCATTCAATCAGTTGAAGACTTTAGATGGAGAAGTGATAATTTCAGTAGTCAAAAGAGAGAACTTCCATCTGTACTTTAGCCAACCAGCTTCTTCTGGGGAATTCATCAAAAACCTTCACTGGAGTTCCTAGCTTGTGGCCTGCCCTATGGAATTTGGACTTGCCCATCCCCACAGTTGCATGAGACAATTTTTTAAAAAGTAAATACAAGGTCATTTATTAATTATTTCTTTATTCTCCCCACTCCCCTCATTGTCTACTGTCTGTGTCCATTTGCTGTGTATTCTTCTGTGTCTGCTTATCTTATCTTTAGGTATCACTGGGAACCAATCACAGGACCTTCCATGGTGGGAGAGAGGGGCTGAGTCTCTTGTGCCCCCTCAGCTCCCTGGTCTGCTGCATCTCTTATTGTCTCTCTTCTGTGTCTCTTTTTGTTGCATCATCTTGCTGTGCCAACTCTCTGCTCGGGCCAGCACTCCTGTGTGGGCCAGCACTCCTGCATGGGCCAGCTTGCCTTCACTAGGAGGCCCTGTAAATGAAACCTTGGACCTCCCACATGGTACACAGGAACCCAATTGCTTGAGCCACATCTGCTTCCCAGCATGAGAAAATTTTGATAAAAGTCTCATAATATCTTGTTTCTCTAGGAGCTCTGACTAATTCATAAGGCTCTGACCCTTCATATTTCCTCTTAGACTTCCTGTCTATTCTTTCCCTTTTCAATCCCAACCGATGAATGCATTGTTCCTGATTACACAGAGAACAGGCAGGTTTGAGTTTTCTCAAACCCCATGCGCCCAAACCTGCAAGCATTTGCATCTGCTTTACTCAGACAGTCCTTCTTTCCTCCTTAACTCCCTCCCTCCTTCCCTCCTTCCCTCCTCCTCTCCTTCCTTAGTTCCCAGAGAAACAGAGGAAAGTGCTTTCTCTACTTCTCCAGTTCAAACTCTTCCACCTCTTCTCTAAAACCCACTTTATTTGCTGCCTTTCACACCTTTCTCCATCATCTCCTCCTTTTTCAAGATTTTCAACTTCTTTCTTTCTACTCCCTCATCTCATCTCCCTCAGTATATACACATGCTAGCCTCTCGCTCGTCATTAAGAATATTATTCGCTTTGTACCCTCCTGCGGCCGTTACCCTCTCCTTCTCCTCCACTTCACAGCCACACTTCCTAAGCAAGTGGTCTACACCAGCAGCTGCTACTGCTCCGCTTCTTTAATCCACTGAAAACTGCCTTCTGCCCCTGCACTCCTCGGAGACTGCTCTTCCTGATACCAATAATAATTTCCAGATGCAGAACGTAGGGGAGAGCTTTCAGTCCTCATGCTCACTGACTCTCTTGGCAGCATTTGGCCTTGTTAGTTCCTCTCTTCTTGACTTTCACTGCTCTTTTGCTTCTAAGACACTGTTTCCATAGTTTCTTCCTTTCCTCCCTGGTGCTACTCAGTTTTCTTTATTAGCTGTAATTCCTCAGCTAATAAAGAAATATGTCTGACCCTCATGAAATATGGGAGCCAGACATTTTCCGCTTAAATTTATTTTCATGTTACACTCTCTTTAGGCCATTTCAACCCCTTCCTACCACTTAACCACCAATGAGTTCCATTTTCGTATCTCTAGGCCTGTTTCTCCTCTGAGATTTAGGTTGTGACTTGCTTACTCCTATTTTTACTTGATAAGCAGTTATTTCAATCCCAACAGATCCAAAAATAAATTTGCCTTCTCCCCACACAAACATGGAATACCTCCTTTGTTTCTTTCCTGCTGAGTCCTGCCACCACTCAGTTGCCAGATCCAGAAAGCTACCAGAGATCCTAGGTTCCAACTTTTCTTCCTTCCTATGCCAGAACTACTTCATTGCTAAGTCTTGTGACTTCTAGTTTCTAAATTCTCCTGAACACTTCTTCTCCATCCTCTCTGCCAGTGCCTTCATTTAAGTGATGGTTTCTCCTCTAGAGTGAAATGTCTCTTCTCACCCATTAAGGCCAACCATCCCAAGAGCTCACCAGTTTCTTTCTCCTCTATGCCCACGTCTCTTCTGTGGCCACGCCCTCCTTTTTTCCTGTCTGTCACATTCTGCTCAAGCATTGCCTTCTTTGTAATGCCTGTCCTGACTACCCAAGCTGTCATGCCCTTCTCCGTGTTTCTGTGATATTTGCTCTTCTTCTAGCGGCGCACTTTTATCACATTGTATCATAAATGCTTATTTACTTCCTCCAAAACCAGACTGTGAGCTCCCTAAAGGAATGGCTCTTATTGTTTGTTGTTGCGTTATGATTTATCCTGTGTTCTCAGCACCTGGCACAGTGCCTGGCACATCTTGTTTGAATGAATACAAGGAAGAATGATTAGCTTAAAATGTCCAATGTGAGTAAAGCAAATGTTTGTATCCTCATAGCTATCGACCATCATACTGAATATTTAGTTGGTAAATAGAAAGACCTTCAGTGAGTCATTGTGTAGCATGGTAACAAGGACAATTGATCAATCGTGAGAGAACTAAGCTAGTCTTGGTAATTAGGTATGTGACCTTGGGCTTCTGTTTTCTCATCTTTAAAATCAGAGAATAGGACTTTAAAAGATACTTCCAACTTTAAGTCCTGAAAATGCCCCCATACCACATCTCTTTTTCTCTCTCCCTGCCTTTAGCAGCTCCCGTGGCCACTGTCTCCACATCAATGACACAATTTCTTCCATAGCTAAAGTCACAATTCTATAGTAGATCAGTAAGTCCACTCTAATCCATATTTTATTCCTCCATCCTGAGAACCCTCAGATGGCAATGTCCACTGCACCTATAAATCGAGAGGGGGCTTAGATCCCACATGGCTGATGGATGGGATTCTGCTGCTTTCAGCTGTAGACTCTCTCGGTTCCCTGGTGTGGTGGTTGACCATACTCACCTCCCTCTTAGCTGACCCGGATAAGTCCAGTTATGAACTGGTGAGTAGGTGTTACAATTCTGCTGAGGCTCAGGGCCCACCTGTCACATAGACAGTCCAGAGATTCAAGTCTCCTGGTGGATGCAGGACATTTTATATCCTGCCATAACCCACTGAATGGACTGGGAGATGGTGTAAACTGCAACATAAACTATAATCCATGTGGCGTAGCAGTGCTCCAAAATGTACTCATCAAATGCAATGAATGTGCCACACTAATGAAAGAAGTTGTCAATGTGGGAGGAGTGGCGGGTGTGGGGAAGGGGGTGTATGGGAACTGCTTATATTTTTTAATGTAATATTTTACGTGATCTATGTATCTTAAAAAAGAAAAAGAAAAAGATACTTCAAGTCTAAAATGTGATCTCTAAATTTCCACTAAAACTCTGAACAAGGTGGTTCTCAACCTTGGTCCATGGCTGAGGTGCCTGGATGGGTGCTTAGGCTTCTCAAGCCAAAGGAAACTGCAGGCAAATTTGTATTATTGCTACTTGCTATAGAAGGAACTACTAATCGACTACTGCTATCCATTCTTTTCTATTTCATACTAGGATATGCAGAGTTTTAATTGGTCAGATAACCACTTAGAGAATATATTTCCCAGTCTTCTTTACAGGTGGGTATGACAAAGGAACCAAAATAATGTAAGAGCACGTGATATGGGCACTTTGTTTGTAATCTTCTTGTCGTCTCTTTCCACTTCTCCTTTTCCCTCAGGATGGAACACAATATGATAATGTGGAGCCAGTTTGGGCCAAACAAAAAAGAGGCAAAATGCCAGAAGTTGACAGAATATTAAATTAGAAGGAACCTGGGTCCCTGGATGACCTTTTTTTTTAAAGATTTATTTAGCTATTTATACCCCGCCCCCCATTCCCATTGTTTTTCCACTCGCTACCTGCTTTCTATATCTGGTCATCTTTTTATTAGGAGGCACCAGGAACTGAACCCAGGACCTCCCATGTGGGAAGGGAGCGCCCAATCACTTGAGCCACCTCCACTCTCGGCTTGTTCTGTCTCTCACTGTGTTCCCTTGTTGTGTTGTCACCTTGTTGCATCAGCAGCTCGCTGTGCCATCAGCCAAACATGCCCAACTCGCTGTCTTGCTTGTCTTCTTTAGGAGGCACCAGGAACTGAACCTGGGGCCTCCCGTGTGGTAGGCAGGTGCCCAACTACTGAGTCACAACTGCTTCTCCCTGGATGACCTTTTGTGGTTGAGGTTGTGCCTCTATCAATTCAAAATGTCTGTAAGAGAGATTGAAACCTATTTTGTTTAAGTCATGGCTATTTTGGTGTCTGATAAAGCATTGAACTAATATCTTACCCAGAACATTTGCACATATGCGTATCTGGAAAGAGGGCTCATGGAGTTTAGATTTGCAAAGGAATCTGTGACCATTGTGGTAGGTTAAAGATGGCCACAAATTGTTTGAGAGATCTCCCACTGAGAAGTGGGTTTATGTCCCTTTCCCTTAAATCTGAGCAGGTCCCTTTATTTTCTCAGTTAAAACTCACAGCAATGCTAGGAGGAATATATCATCATCCTTATTACAGATGAAGAAAGTGATTTGAACCCCGGCAGTCCAACTCTAAAGCCTGTGTCCTTTACCACAGTGCTATGCTGCTTAATAAGATTCTAGCGCATGTTGGGGAAGTTGTAAAAATTCATTTAGGTTTGTTATTTAAGTGCCTCTTTATGGACCTGTTAAGTCTTATGGTAAGCAGTTCTTCATATGTTTCATTTTTACTGTGTAGATAAACACTGAGGCCCCTATTAAAATTTAAAAATATTTTATAGTTATTTAGCTATCCATTCATCCTACCCTACCCAGGAAAGCCCTGAGAAGTTCGGCGATGCACTACAGCTAGTAATGACCAAGGCCTGGTCATTTTGCCTTCTTTTTCAAAATGTATACGTTTTAACACAACTTGGTATTAGGATTGCATTCTGCATCACCTCTTGCTCTGTATTTCTTAGAGGTGCATGCCTGACATTCACATCCCTACGTTACCACTGCCTTTCCTGCCCAAGAATTCAACTGTTCAATTTCTGCTCATGTGCCTCCTTGAGATGCTGCTGGAACATGCCCAATTAATGCCTGAACATGACCCCTTTGTGTGGATTCATGCACAGTTATACGCACAGCCAATCTGCCAGTCTGGACAGTCAGCCTCACACCCAAGCCTCCATTTCTCAGCAGGAATCCCGCAAACCAGATGTCAAGTGCATATTTCCTGAGCATTTTATGGGATCCACAGAGAGGCTCGCACAGTATGGTTCAGACCTCAGTTTAGTGCAACTTGTCAAAATGAATTGTTTCGTTTCTGTACCACAAATGCCAGGCTGCAAGAAAAAAATTTTTTGGAAAATTCTGCCTAATAGTTTAGACTTTCATGTTCTTAATTAAAATCTCATGGCCTTGTGGTGGGGAGAAGGTCCTGGGGCTCAGGTGTGAGTATGGGTGTCCTTTCTTGAACAAGGTGAAAAGTAGGACCATCAGGACCCTCTGTCTCAAATTATTCATCTACAACATAAATGTAATAGTATCTCCATCTGGGAGCTGGATGACATCCTCAAGGTCCTTGGGCAGACTCCATGACAAGAGGGCACAGGGCAGAGTTTCAAGGAGGAGTTCTCTCTCCATCACCTAGAGAAGTGCACGTGTTAACAGCAAGTCCTTCAACAAACATTCATTTGCTCTCTGGGGTTTTCCCACCCTGCCATCCCCTGTGGAACTTCATAATTGCATGTGGAATTCTTGTTCCTGAATCCCTTCTGTGTCATTGGCATTTACAATGAAGAGGATGCCTTTATTTGCGTAATAGTTGAAAACGGTGGTCTCTGGCATCAAAGAGGAATGGGTAGGAAACACTGATGCCAGCACTCAGTGAAGAAACTTTGGCCAGTCCAAAGACTCAGTTTTTACATGTGTAAAATGGAGATGGAGTATATGCATCTCATTCAGTTTTTAATGCCAGTCAATTTAGGTACTGTGTATTGTGCTTTACCCCCAATCTTTGCATAGGCAACACTCCATAAATACCTCTATTATGCATGACTAATACTATTGTTGATGTTATCATTATTGTTTCCTCATTGTTGCTATTGATTCAGACCCATTCATTCTCTTTCCTTAACTATGTTATAAGATAGAGGTCTTTTGGTGACATCAAAACAATCCACAAATTCTGCTTTCTGGATTAATGGCCCCATATTGTAGGTCCCTCTCTGCTAGGTTGCATGAACATACTGCATTTACCACAATTACTGATTTGATTTGTGGTTCCTAATTTTCTCAGTTATCAGTAAGTCAGGCACAATCTGCCTTTCCCGACCTGCTAGACCCTTGACACTGAGTGCCATCTTGTCCAGCCTTCATTCTTGAGCAAGGTTGTTCATAAATTCAGAGCCAGCAGGAGCTGGCAGGGTATGGACCAAGTGTGACTGCAGGATACAGTCCCTAGGGCCATTATGCCACAGTCCTCCTTCACCCCAGCAGGCCACCACCTTGGCTCTTCCTGTTCAGGCACTTGTAGATTTGCCTCAGATACAGTTAGTGGGTCTGGGTCTCTATTACTCACTTGTCAGTCTCCATTCTGGGGACCCAATCCCATCTCTGATAGACTCATCTCCTGGAGCTATACAAAATTCTTCAAGTCCACTTGAGTTTGGGTGCCATCTATCACTTTTCGTACATTTCCTTTCTATGCTTTCTGTTCAGTTTTTTTTTCTCTTTTCCACAAACCATATCAATTCCAACCTACTCTATGCGTCTACTCTAACGATAGCAATCCTCACTGATCTTTTGTTTCTTGGTATCTTACTTTACTTTAGGATGTGTCATATTTTCCTTGGTGCATGCTTGTCTTCTTTGCAGGTGGAGACCATCCACATCTTTCTTTGTATCCTTCTCTTGTCAGCTCCAGACACAAGATCTGCTGATAGACTAATGACTGAAAAAAGGAAGCTCTTTCTACATTTCCATAACTACAAGTTTTGGTTATTTTCAATAAGCACATATTTTAGAGAAAATAAGCCTATGTTTTAACTGAAGGACCGCTACTATTAGAGTGCTAAGACCTTGGTTCCAATCATAGATCTTTTACTTTCTCACCTGATGCCTTTGGGCTAGAAATGTGATCTTTCTGACTCTCAATTTGATCGTGTTTAAAATAAAGATAATATATCTCTTAGTGGTTTACCTTGAGGATTAAATTGGATAAACTGTGTGAAAATACTTTGGAAAACATTGTGCTACTATTATAGGAAATCCTATTTTTTATGAAAACACTGCATCAAAATGAATATCTTATATCCCAGCCATATAAATATTTAGTTTTAAACAAATGATTTTCCTTCCAGAATAAACTTGTGTACATTTTCGGTCCTCATTTGCAGATGTGTTATTGATTGGAAGCTACTAACTACGGATGACCTTACAGTTGAGGAGATGGTGGGTCACAGGGCCTGGATTCAGATCCTACATGGAAAGAGAATATACCAAATGGTGGTTCCTGACCTCAAGCCCTGGGATGGGAAAGGAAACATTCTTAAAAAAAAAAAAAAGACAGTGGAGCACCATTCATTGGTTCTACTCCGAACAAACCCCCTCTTTGTTCTGCGCAGGGGGCGTGCTCCCCTCCTCCACTCCCCAGGGGCGGGCGCTGGGAGGCAGAAGAAAATTCAGACACCGATGATTTGGGAACCTCCCAATGCTGTTGAAAACAAAAATAAAAGGCTGGATTTGACTTTGATTTTTCTCTTGAATCAGTTACTTTTTTTAGAGCCAATTACTTCGAGGGAATATTTGTCTTTCCTGTTCAGCAAATTATTTATTTAAATAGTTCTTAAGAAACAGCTCTTCGCAATTCTGTTTAGGAGGACGCTTTGAACATCTAAGGTAGCAAACTCCTTTATTAGTCATGTGCTGCGCATCCCTGATCAGAGCCCTGTGTGCGGAGCCCCAAGCCTCCCTGCTCAGCCAGTTCTCACGAGAAACGAGGAGCCGCCTGCTCTCTTGGCAGCCGCAGCAGGTTAGACGCGTAGCATGCCACTTAAATGGTTTCTTTTAAACACAGTGGGCAAGGTCTTTAGTTAACATTATTGCTCAAGTGAAAATGTTATTACACTCCGCAGAGTTCGTGAAGGAGAAGCCTTGGACGGCGTGCAGGGCTGGCGGTCGTTACCTGCTGGCGTTGACCAGGAGCTATCTGAACACACGACAATGTCCTATCCCAGCCGCTGGTTAACGGGACACAGGAAATGCTTGTTGTAGTAGTGATTGTGTGGGTGGAGTCCAGCCATGCTCATGGTATTTACATTCTGTCCGTAGCATTCTTGTCAGCCAAGTGCTGGTTCAGCCTGTTCTAGAACATCCCCCTTGACAGGGAGCTCCCGACCTCTGGACACGGTGCAATAGGCTGAATCGACCCAAAAGTTCAAGTGCTGGTTTTGGTCTTCCCATGCTGTCCCTTGCTTCCATGGCTGTTAGCATCTTTTCCCACCTACTTAAACCGATATTGTCTAAATGCTCTCTTCCCAACACCTCCCGAAAAAAGTCCAGGCAAATCCTTCATTCTCAGGTATAAAAAAGTAACGGCAGCTCAGAGGACGACTTCCACCTTGGGGTCATTTGCATTTGATCAGAACACAAATCTTTCAAATTAAAGTAAATTCATCTCTATGAGTACAATTATAGGCAACTCGTCAATGGCTGGAAGAGGATTCCTTCCTGCCCCCTCACAGGTCCCGCGGCCTTCTAGGGCCCTGAGGGCATGTCCTGTGGGCAGACGTCTCGTGCCATCGTGCACAGAGTCAGTGCCTTGTACTACTAGAGGAAGTCTAAGCAAGCGTCCTGGACTGTTACTTCCTCAAGGTCAACAAATTCTATTCATTTCTTCCCCAGTATTTTGCATTATTATCCTTCTTTCATCAATCACAAAATACTTTCCATTTAAGCATTGTTGAACAGGACATCTTTTATTATTTTCCTAGTAAGTTATCTCCGGTGTTGGTGTTGTTCAGAAATACAAAACATTTTTGGAACGCCCCATTGTTGTAACGTGCCATTTGACAGTTGATGCTCTCATTCTCCCGAGAGAAGATGAGCATTTTGTCTAAAGGGATTGGTTTGGGGGACACTCTAATCCACCCTGATGACAGCCCCTCGGTTTGCATGGGCAGCCAGCACTTTGACAGGAAGGCAGGTCTTCGAGCCTGCCCCAGACCAGAGCTGGCAGGGAGCAGAGGCTGGGAGCACGTGCTGAGGCGTGAAGATTCGTAAGCCGGCTGACCTGCTGCAGCCCGGGAAGGGTTTCGAGCGGTTTTCATCCTCGTTCAGGGAATTTCAGACTATGCCACCAGAGCAGGAAAATGCCAGAATGAAAGGAAGAACGGGCCTGTCCCTGTTGTCACCTGACTGGTTCTGATGGGTGCGCCCCACCCTTGGGTACCAGAGTGACCTTTGAAAATGGGGGACTTGCCTGCCGCCTGGAGGAGCTCCTGCTCCCGCAGGCAGACGCAAAAGGAAAGGGGACAACGAATGCCTTCCACTTACTGCTCACTGCTCCCACGCGAGGGTACAAACACAGATACCAAAGTTGCAGTCGGAACTGCGAAACAAAAGCAAGAGGCTGGCAGCTTGGGGAGAGGGAAAAGGGACTGTTCCAAAGGGAAAAAATGACAGCCTGCAGATTGTCGGGGCCCTTATGTAGCAAGGGCACAGTCACATCCCCAAGCAGAGTGTACTGAGCCCGAGAGCCCCTTCCCGCACCCTCTGATGGATAGTTCAAGGGCAGGCGGCAGGGAACATATTTCCCTCCCTTGCATAGTGAGTGTCTAGGATCATTAGGACCTGAAGTAGAAAAAAGGAAGCAATTTGACAAAATGCCCAGAGGCACCCCATATTAAGCATGACATTTTTCACATATGTGCAGGCTTCATTCAAAATGGGCATTGCCTCTAAAAGGGAGAGCTTGAAAAAATGTAGACAGAGTCGACTTTTAGGTAGAGGAGCTAATGATGCTGCGGACGATAAGCAAGGAGACGCGCACGGTTTGAAAGGCACGTAATCAAAAGCCTTTATGCATGGCTCAGAAAGCAGTATGTGTGTGTGTTTGCGTACAGCAGATCTGGCACTCTGCACTTTACTTGGTTAATATTAAAACGCATTTGTCTTCTGTGACTCCTCTGTAGGAAGACTGAAGAAACGTGGTGTTCGGCCTGATTCTTAGTTTCTACCCTGCTGCTGCCTTGCTGGGTAGCCCTGGAGAAGTCAGATCATCTCTCTGGTCATCACTGACAAAAGAGACGAATTGGTCTTGAGGGATGTCCCAGCTCTACCATGTTATGGTTTTATTAGTTGGGGTGTCCAACTATATTCCAGGCTAATGAAACTATGCATATGTATTGGAGTGGGGCGGACAAATGGTAGGAATAAATATGAGTGAGATCATGAAAATAATCCTGTAAGGAGAAGGAAAATGAGCATATGGAGGCAAAAAAAAAAGTAGATCGTTTCAACTTAGAAGCAGATGCTGAAGGTCAGTTTAAGGATTCCTGCTGCAGATTTACACTGTTTCTGAGCATCTTTATTGAGGAGCTACTATGTGCCAGGCACTGGCATCGGAGATGAGCTGGCTCTATTTCTGCCCTCCGGGACCTGGCAACCCAGTGTCCCCTGTGTTGTGGATGGAGGAGGGGGCACCGTGGGCCTCAGGCCCAGCTCTGCCCAGCATCATCCTTGTGGGCTTGGGCAGCAGTGCGAGGCCAGTACCCTCCCCTGCCAAGCACAGCAGGCCGCCCAATCCTGGGCTCCACCAAAGCCCAAGTGGCTAGTGTGTCCCACTGATAGGAAGGAGAAAAGAAGGCATTTTCTAGGAAGGAGATAACATGACCAGATGGTTTTGGTAAAATTATCATTACAAATATTTTTTCATTGTAATAGTTCCAGTATTTTGCCAAGAGAGTGTCTCATAATTCTCCTGCACACATCACGTTTCCTTCTAGTTTCTATAGCCAAGACTGAGTCCAAGAACTTACCGGTCTGGAAGCAGAGGCAGGTAGGGTCTCGAGATAAAGGCCATTGTTTGCTAAGAGTCCCAAAGCTAATGTGCTTGACTTTTTCAAGAAAGCAGTGGTTTTAAAAGCCAGGTTTTACGGCTAGAGTAGGGAGAGGAAGGCGTTTCTACATGACAATGATTCACACAGAGAGGCAGACCTGCTAAGACATCTGTCCTAAACTCGCCTCTCTCTGGGTCACGTACGGGTCCCACGTAACAGCAAGAGGGTCCGGAGGGTCCCACATACAGGGAGGAGGAGCTAGATGTCCCACATTTAGTTGTGACCTTGGCTAGGTAGTGTGCAGGAGTGAATCCACAAGGAAGCGAAAACGGCAAGGAGCGGAGGGCTGTAGGTTAAGGCAATTAGCAGGGACAACGGAGTCTCTCATTCCTTCCCTAACATGCTATTTAACGAGCCACAGGATATTCGGTTGTAAGGATATGCCGGGTTTCGCTCAAGAAATTCTCTCTTCTTATGCAATATGGTAATTCCAATTTCTTAGCAAAATTATGCTTTCAATCAGGAACACCCAGGCAGTACTTGGAAACATTTCATTTTCTGTCTTCATTGTTATCAATGAAGAGGAGCGCCTCCATTAGATCGCAATCACTCCGTGACCTAGACCAGTGGAACATGAAAACAAACCCAACAGACCCGTTCACTGGGAAGTACCGGGGATGGAGGTGCGTTCAAGAGTCTGTGTTTACAAGGCTCCACAGGTATTATAATTCTGGTGTGCATCCAGGCTTAAGAAGTTTTACTAACGAGGCCACTGAGATGCCATTCTCTACGTAGAGATTTAAGAAGCAGTTTGCTGCTAAATCTGTTGCCCTTGGGATATAATCTTAGGTAAGGTTCTGAATTCCTTTAAGGAAGAAACACACAAGGAAAAAACAAACAAACAAAAAAGCCCAAGTCTGGTGGTGCTTGCTGAAAAGCGTGTTCTCCCCTACCTCGTCAGGAGGCACGCAGTTGGTTTAAGCTCAAACAACGTGGATACTGGCTGGCCATATACAGTTTTGCTCTATGTGCTTTATAGGGATATGTCCTGTCATTTTCTGTGTATAGGGGCAGAGCCAAAGAACTGTTTAAGTGCACGTTAAGGCAGCATTTTCTCCAACTCGTGTGTGCTAAGAAAGAGTAGAGAAAGATTTGATGGCCAAAATAAATGTGTAAAATGAAATATATATACTCCCATGGGACATTGCAATTGATACTAGAAATGTTTGAGGTGATGAGAGAAGTCCTACGGGGGAAGAAATATTTAGTTCATTTTTTTGACCCAAGGGATCCCTTTAGCCAAACATTTTGTGGGATACTGGTGAATTGTGGGACACCATTTAGGAGACGTTGAGCTATGACATTTTATGGAGAAGGCTTAATAAATAGCCCTCCAGCTCTCATGGCAGAAAATGGGCTTTACCTCCACTCCTGACTGTATAAATTGGTTTTAGTAGTTCATTCCAATGATACCGCCGTCTCTCTAAGCCTCGGTTTCTTCACTTCCAAAATATGGGCACTATGAGGACCAAGCAAATTAATATACTTGGGTGTCTGCCATTGAGCAGATATTTTCTAACTGGAACTGTCTGGGCAGAGTTGTCAAAGCCGCCCATTCAGGGTTCCTGGGCGTTCTTTCTTCCACTGGATGCTGTGAGCAACCCCTGGGGCGCTCCCCAGCCCTAACGCCCACCACTGCCTGATAACTGGGCCGTCCTCTGCGATTCTACACCCAGGATCGAGCCTGCCTCGCTCTGCCCTGGTGGTTTGGAAAACGGTCCTTGCCCTCCTCCTTCCCAGACAACGTCACATGGACGGAAGCCTGTGACCGGGGATCCTAACGGAGGAGTCGCCTGGGCACCGGGTCCATGCGACTTATTAACACTCTGTATAGACTGACGCTGAACCACTCTGGCAAACGTGTTTTAGAAGAGCTCCAGGGGAGAGAAACTTCCTCCGTCCTTTTCACACATCCAAACGCAAATGCAGTTTATGACCTTGTAATGATATATAGAAGCCAACAAAAGAAAAGTGCCAGAAAGTGCTTCTGGCTAAGACAGATGCTCAAAAAGTAAGGAATTTATATTAGAAAAAAAAAATCAGGCTCTTTCTCCCCCAATCCTTTCCTATGTTAAATATCCAAAAAGTTGAAGGAAAACTGAATTTTCCTGGATTTTTCAAGCGCTTTGGCTGGTCTGCCTCAGTTGCCTTCTCTAGCCGCAGTGGCCTGAGACACTAATACAGGAACACTTGGGCTCCCTGCTCTGAAGCCGCAGCTCAGGGTCATCCCAGGCCACTCTGGGTTTGGAGCAGAGGTCTACACACAGTGGATTTGGCTGTCTCGCTGCAGCACCAGCTGGTTGTCTATGGAATGAAAGAATTGAAAGAGTATTTTACACCATGGAAATTGTCTTCCAGGCCCAGATGGACCGGCGCAGTTCTAGCTGTGACAGGCCAGGATAGATATATTCAGAAAGGCTTCCAGCTATTTAGTACCTCTTCCAAAACACTGTCAGCACCCATGCTAGGATGCAGGCAGTGGGAAGGAAGTCTAAGTAGGGAACTAAGCCTAGTTAGTATATATTTGCATAATTATCTCGTAGTGAATGGTGGTGTGATGGGGGGCAGGGAGGAGTCGCCCTCAGACCCTGGAAGCCCGAAGGCCTTGGAGCAGCTCTGGGTCAGGGCCTCTGGGCCCCTTCAGACACACTCTTGTAAAATGTGAAGTGTCAGGTTAAGAAAAAGCAAAGGGCCTTCAGATCAGCTCAACGGGGGCCTACGGGGCTAAGTTTGGGCCCCAGGACCTTGGGCGCGTCTCCTGTTTTCTCTGGGGCAGGGGTCGGTCTGGGCTGCTTCTACCGGTGGCAGCTCCTGGAGGGCGGAGAAGGAGAGGAGTGAGCAAGCAAGAGCTCTGGGATTATCAGGGATCAAAGACGCTCGGCAAAAGCGAGTATTTTAAAAGCAGGCTGGTAAAGATACTATAGAATTCATGGCAGCAGCACTCTGCATTTAAATATAGCTCTGTGACTGTTAGCAAAATGATGTGGTTATGAGCTGACTATTAATATAGCTGTTTGCCTGAGACAGACAGATGAGGTGGGGTGGGGGAGGGTAAGGAGAGAGGAGAGAGGGAGAGAGGGCGCGTCTCCTCATTTATGAGATACCTTCACCTGAATTATGAGAGCTCATCTATTTTTAGGCCAAGCGTCCCTTCCCCTGCTCCTACTTAGATTAGACTTTATTTTTTTGCTTTGAAACTTCTCAAATTAGAGCTTCCAAGAATTGTAAAACTTAGTCAAGAAAACCCTTGAGCCTCACGAATTTCTTTGGTTGGAGAAATTCCTAACCTGCTCTAAGTTTTCCCCATTCATAGCATCTTGATAGTTTCAGAAAATTTCTCCAAGCTCCCTAGACCCACACATCTGAAAGGATCACAGTGCAACGTTTGATGTGAAATTTGGTCTTAATGCCGTACAGAAGGAAACCTGGAGGTTTTTGACCCTCCTCTTTTTCTTTTCTTTTCTTTTCTTTTTGCATCGATACCTAAAGCATCAAACTCCAGGTCCAGATAATCTATACTTTAAAAATCACTCATCAAGTCATTTTTACTGCTTTAAAATTTTTCTTTCCACACATTGAAACAAGTCGCTGCTCTTTTTACATGAGAATTCCTAATTGGGTTTTGACAGACCAGTCATTAATCATTGGACTGTCCCTTGCCTTCTGTAGCTCTATTAATGTTTCCGCGATGGCCGATGATGATAATAAGCCTGGGATAAACCTTCTTAAAAGAACAGCTCTGGAGGGGAGCAGCTTCTCTCAGGTAAGGCAGCTGACTTCTGCTCTCTGCCGTAAATGATTCTGTGTTTAAAGTGAAACACCAGACTGTTTGGCTAATAGCCAATCCTTTGTAAATAGGGGGGAAGAAATTCTCCTGTGGCAGTATTTCCATCACTTTTCTCTTTTAACAGGCCAACGAGGTCTAGATTTTGCCCAAGATATTCATTAGAAGAAAGAGAAAACTATGAATGTTATCTTTTCATGGGAACCAAAACTAGGCAACTTAATTGGGTTGGCTTGAAAGGAACTACAATTGCCTACAACTTTCATTTTTAAGCCAGCATTGCTCTGACTAATAAATACAGAGGGAGTCAGGGTGCTGGGAGGAGAAAAGTTTCTTCTAAATAATCTAAAAGGAAGTCTTTCCTTGTCATTCTCGTTACGAACCACAAGACTTGTTTTCAACTAGATGCCTGAGTCAATTTGGAGCATTTCCTCTCAACCTAATCAGTGTGTATTGATTAAGCACCCACTGTCTGTGCACTTGTAGAAAGCCATTTCTAGCAGTATATTATTTTTCTTAAGACTTTTCCACGGTTGAGCTAGTTATCCCTCAGATCATTCCCTTGAAACGAAATATATTCCCTGAAACGAAATTTCTGAATCTACGAATTTCTGAAAGGCATAAAGTCCCTGGAATTTCTAAATGGATAAGTTTCCAGTAGGCAGTAGGCTGTTTGCCTATTCTAGTATTGAAACTCCTTGGACTAAGTGTCTTGTTGACTTTCACTCTCCCTGTGAAATTGAGTATGAATTATTACACTACAGTCTATCATGAGAAAGGTCAAAAAGGATTCTGCTTCTTCTTCATCATTTCCTAAACACGTGTGAGATATACACAGTTATGTTTCTGTTAGGACTTGCTGATCATTTGTTGGAAACTCTCTACCGAAAACACCAAATCTCATTGGAAAAAAAAAATTCTGCCTTTTGAGAAAGCTGAACAATATTTCAAAATGCAACTCCCTTCTCAAACACAGGAGGGTGTGATTTTATTTTATTTTAATTTTTGTTGTTTTAGCTTTCCTTTTTTAACGTATTCAGGATATTTCGACTTTAAGTTAATCATAATTATTGGGCATGTTTTTCATGGTGGCCATGTTTGCTATAAAGCATTTTTGTCATTAAGAATGTCAGAAATATTCGGCTGAGCAAAGCCCTCCCCAGATTTGGTTTTGGCTTAAGTTCCAGTTACACCAATTACTGAAGCGGAATTGAGATTTCCTTTTCCCATTATTAAATCATACGACTCTGGTCATAATAGGCTGTATTATCCCCCCACAAAGGCATTGATTCTCCAATTGCTTAATGCATCCGTCAGAGCTTATTTAGCTTCCTTCCAGCATCTCCTGGGTGGGGGCTGCAGAGAGAGAACCAGGGTATGGAAATGCTTGCCCGAGGGCTGGAACTGCATCCCCAGAGGCAGGGATGAGTGATGTCATTGCAAGTTTATAAAAAAAAACAAAAAACAGAAGAATCACATTATTATTGCGACATTCTCAAACACCAGAGTCTCATTATGATAATGCAGTTTTTCTCAATCTGCATTTTAAAATTTCACCTGACAAATCCTTTATGATTCTTTTTTGTTCCACTGAAGTATAAATTCAAACAGAATCTGGCCAATGCCCATCAACCAGAAAGAGCCAAGCTGGGAAAATGACATTCTTCCCGGGAAAGGTGTGCTGCAGCCTTCCATGCTGGGCAGGAACAGGGGCAGCCGAATTCCAGTAAATTCTGGAAAACACGTTTCCTGACTCCCATACAGCAGTTGGGCTTTATGACTCATTTCACAGACAATTTATTGAGCAACGAGTATGTGTCCGGCTCTGCTCTAGACACTGGAGCTAGAGCCAGAGTTTGTAAACAGATGGGGTGGCTGGTCTGGGTGACTCTTGCCAGTTGCTGGGAGCTGATGATGCACCTCTCTTCCCAACTCCAACTTCAGTCTTACTGGTAGCTTGAAATCAGCTAAGGCGGGAGTATTTACACCATGGACATCAGCCAATACTACAAACCAGGTTTGTTTTTCTTTCTTTCTTTCAGAGAGCTGGTTGTTAAACATCTTTCAGCACACCACTGCTTATATTCTGTTGGAGAGAGGGGAAACAAAGAGTATACTATCAATATATGATAGGTCGGTTGATGAGAAGCGCTGTGAGGAACAACAAATCATGGCAGGGAGCTAGAGAGTGATGGATTAAAAACCCTGAAACATGGTCCATTCTGCCTGTTTTTTTGTTCTGGTGGGAAAAAAAATATATTTAAGGAAATAGGGTTTGACTGAAAAAGCATTCGAGGGGAGGAGACAGGAGGCCTGATGGCTTTGTCCAAGAGCTCTGCTCTGTGATTCTTTGCAAGTCACTCAACCTTTCTGAGCCTCGGTTTTCTCATTCATAAAATAACTGGATTGGGCCAGATGCTGTCTAGGATTGCTCTTTGCTCTGTGATTCTCTCCTGAGTTGTTAAATTAAACCTTTAAGTGGAACTGCTCCAGCCAGGCCAACAAAGTTATGTAAGAGCAGAAACAAATGCTTAGAAAAAAATAATCATTACCAGATTCACTGCAGGCCTGAATTGCATCTAAAGGTACTTTCAAAGGAAGTGTCTTGGGATAAGAAGAATCACATGGAATTGCTATCTGACCCAGAAAATTTGCGGGGGTGTGTGGAGAATCAGACTACGTGGAAGTTTTATCTATAATGCTTGAACAGAAAGGCCTACATATGTTTATAGCAGGGAAATATATTTACTTGAAAAAATTATTTTTTAACGTGATTAATGTTATAGTATGAATAAGGCGAGACCCCGGGCTGCTGCAGAATTTACACGTGACCAATATGACCCTGCTGCCCCTTCTCTTCTTCCGGCCATCCCACTGCAATCCTGTGCCTCTTATGAGCCAGAGGAGGCTGACCACAATGGCAATAAAACATTTCCTGGGTACCAAAGTCTAGCTCCTGCAGGGTCTAAAATGCATTTTCCACCTGCTCCAAATGAGCACCGCAGAGAGAAAGGTGGCTGTCCCCAGCCTGGGAAGGGATAAGGAGGAGAGCGTTCCAAACCTGAATTTTACATCCCAAGTTCACATCCCAGTTCTGCAGCTGACTAGCTTGGGAATCCTTTGTCTTCAAGCATTTGTTATTTTGTTTGTTTTCTTCTATAAAATGGGAAGAAGTCCCACTCCCTCCCAGAATTGCTCTTTGGATTAAATGATGATGAATAAGATGGTGCTTTACAAACTGAAGAATTTTATAATTACTATTACAGTGACATTTTTACCTGATTAGTAGACTATTTTTCCTTATAGGGTTTTCCCATTCTGGCCTCCACTATATTTGATGCCATTTAGATCAAATTCTAAAATTCTCTTGCCAGTTTTTCAAAGGGAGAAATTTTTATAATTGTCTGCACATAGGGGATTGCGGAGAGGGAAAGTGAAATCAGATTAGCCAGGCCTCAACTTCATATTGGTGGGATATTTCAAGACTGGAATAATTAAAGTTTAGATACTGAACCACAAACACATTGTCAATGATGAAAATAAGCTCTGCAGATGCCTGGCTGTAGCATCACGTTTCTTTACAACTTTGGAGAGCCCTGTTCACTGGAAAAAAATGAAAGGGCAATAAAAGAGAAACACGAATATGAAAACTGCTTTTATTCTCATCTTGATTTCTTCCTCTTTTTGTCCATCAGCTTATTGTAGCTGCACCCTGTCCTCTTCAGCATCACCAAAGCTTTTATTTGACTTTAAATTTCAAAGCTACAGGTGGTCCGCAAGTGCCACACTTCAAAGACAGTTTTGATTAAATGAAACAATGTTTGTGTAATATGGACCCTGGATCTTTGAACTTTCCCTGTTTAATTCATCCTACAGAGGTTCAATTAGGAGAGATCAGAAGACACTGTGCCCTGAGCCATTTCCATCTGTCACTCAAGTTTGTCTTTTCAAATATCTTTTATATAAACCCAGGAACAACAATTTATTTTGAGAATGTAATAATCATAATTCAAAAGCCGCTTTCAAAGAGGCGATGGCCTCTGCTGGCGAGTGGGGAGGAGGCCCACGTATGGCGAGTGGGGAGGAGGCCCACGTAAGCACTATTTGAAGGGAAATCGTAAGCTTTGGCAGACTTGTGATTCTTCGCCGTGTTACAACTTGTCTTACTATTGATAACTTGCACTGTCTGCCAACAAAATAATCTAGCCCAAGAGGCCCTGCGTTTGGTGAGTCTTTGTATCAGTGACTGGAGCTTATTTCACGTCTGAATCTTGTGGTTTTTGCCTTCAGTGAAAGAAAAACTGATCCTAACAGTTTTAAACTTGTTAATTCAAGCCATATGTCAGAAAGCCAGGCTCCATATGGTGCCATACCACCTTATATTTACAGGGGGCTGCTTTTCAAAACATTATTCTAAAAGCAATCGCCGCCCCAAATTTAATACGTGGCACCCTGTGCTATTGAGCACAGTTTTAAAAATATCTCAGGCTTCAAAAATCACATGCTGATATAGCAAAAAATCTGATTATTAAAAACTAATTACTGCCTGTTTTATTGGCAAAAATGTGCTAATCAAGTCATCGAGTAGAGAAGTATGCTAAAGAGGAGAATGCCTTGCCAATCCTCTGTTGCCAAATAAGGCAAAAATAAAAGAGGAAACAGAGAAAGGAAAATCATAACCTTGTTGATGATAAATAAGACTCAAATGTTTCAATGCAAAGTGTCCACAACAGAAGCACAGGATCTCTTCCTGTTCTAGGCTTTGAGGAAAAAGCAGGAGTGAAGCGAGGACTCATCCGGCAAGAAAAATCCAGCCGGGAGCGGGGACCTTCACTTCAGGCTGATGTCTCTCAACTGGGGTCTCTAACCAACGATCCTGCTCATCGGAAATAATAGGGAAGGTTCTCCTCTGGAGTTCACGTCCCCAAACACCTACATGGAGACTACAGATGGATTAGAGGGTAATTATCCTCAAACAGCTTTGTTTGATCTGCAGCGTCCAAGCAAGCACGGCTTTGATTTGAGAGACGAGCTTTCGAATGCAGTTGGCACTGTATAGACGGTAGTTGTGTGTTAAACATATCATTTCTTTCTTTTTCTGGATGAAGAAGGGGGAAAAAAGTGCTTTCCTTGTGTCTGGTTCCTGGTGGGCATTTCTCTCTCCGTTCTTGCTTTAGAGACTCTTGCGAAGTTGACTGGCAAGATGCTTCGACACGGAGACAGCCTGCTTTGCAACGCGGCTCTCGTCGGCTTCAATTCACTTTTCATCGAAACAATCTTTATGGGGGTTTTTTAGTGTGTGTTTCAAATATTTCTCCCCTCTTCCCCATATGTCTTCTCCTCCATAACTGCTTGCAATTCCTAGGTTCATCTTCATTGCCTCCCTCCCCCTGGGGGAAAATCAAGAAATGGCGTGAGGGTTTTTCTTGGAAACTTATGAAATGATCTGAAGGACTTTTCGAAATCATAAACACTAATACTGCAAGATACTTTAATTCCCGCCCCATGACAATAGACACGTGGTTGAACACGGAAGTCCGATCACGAGCAATTAAATCAAGAGGAAAATCATTTCGGAGTCCACATTGTACCTTTAGTCTCAGTCAACCCACTGCCTGATGGTGACTTTGAAAGCAGGACAGGTCTGCGGGTGGACAGGCAAGCTGGGCACTCAAGGACATGGCCTGGTTCCTCAGCTGGTGACGCCCCAGGGTCCCAGTGGCGTCCTAGCTTTTACGAATAACACCCAGCAGTTCTCTGAAATTAAGAAAATGTACACGTGAGTGAACTGGCTCAAGCACTGAGGGGGAAAATATCCATTCAGAACCTTGCCAGGGAGTGGAAGCTTCCACCCAATCAAGGTGTCACGGCGGACAAGTCCCCAGTTCCCTTCCCTACATCGTGGGAGAGAGCCGTGGTGTGAGAAGGATGCCCTGTCCCTCAGGCTGGGTGCCCGCCGGAGGACAGGAGCCCAGCCCAGCCCCGGAGCTAAAGAGGAGTGCTTTCCTCAGGACAGTAGTTAAAACCTAGCCGAGATAACCCACTCCACGGTAGGGCGCCCTGCTCTTTGCCATGACCTTTTAGTAAAGACTGAGAAATAATCACACGCAGTGATTTCTGATGGCAGATTAGCCGGATAATTATTTTAGTCTAGGAAAGATGACCTTCGGGATCACAGCTCACTCAAATCTCCGTGGTGTGCTATGGAATCGAAGTAATGTTTCCAAGTTTGGCCAGATTTTTTCAGTAATGAAATTGCTTGATGGTTAACTCATTACCAAGGTAGAAAACTAATACCTTAAAATGGCATACTTTTTTGTAATGTTCTTAGACTCTTTAGTTTGAAGGGTTTTTAAAATTATTATTTTCCTTCTTTCTCTTTCTTTCCTTCTGATCAGGTCTCGCACTACTATCCATGCTCTGCCAAGCCTCAAAGGCCAATGGTGAAATTTGGGGATCACTCTTTCTTCTTTTTTTTTTTCCTTTTTTTTGTGGTATTTATAGGAAAATTCTGGCTCTGATATACATACACTTTCTAAAATCACAAGAGACGCTTTCTGATTGATGTCCAGAATAAATACCACATGAAATTCTATGAAGTGGAGAGCTCTCAAGTTATAAAAACAAGTCAGCTTTGGTCTTGAAAGAATGAGATGTTTTCGCATAATTTAAGAATAAAAACATATTACCCTAATAGAGCCCTGTAATTGTGCATTCTTGGTATGCTGCTATTAGGAAACATCTGGCACTGCCACTGAATACTGATGTGAGAGCCACCGACCTCGGTACAGTATACTATTTAATCGAAGCTTGAACCACGACAATTTAAATCCAGCCCCACCCTGATTTCTAGGAACTCCAGCGTCTTGACCGAGGTAGCCCTGTCCTCCGTAACCTAATGTTAAAATAGTTTTAGTTGCTTAGTTGGTAAACAAAAGCGCCCAGTTTGTTTTGAAGTGAAAATGAAGCCTGAAACTGTAGCTGAGGGTTAAGAACTAACAAATACGTATGATTCCAAAATCATTTTATAGATGCCTTTATATTATAAAATAGCAAAAGGTTAATATCTGAAACTGTTGATACTGGCAGGATTTAGCGTAGACCTGCTCTTATAACGGTGGTCTTTCTAAACCGGTCTCACCCCTGTTTATGGCTACTATTGTCACGGTAATTCTAGACTGAACTTACCTGTGTTTACGTTTAATTCAGAACTAGGCTCACCTTCCTGTACAGTTGCCATTAGGATGGCAACCACCCTAAACCCCTTCTCCTCCCCTCCCCTCCCAGCATAAATCCATAAAATCTCCTGCTCCCCTGGTTCAGGGAAGGCAAATTTGAGACACCCCATCTCCTTCTGCTGGCATTCATAAACCTGCCTTTCTTTCATGACCATCCCAGTGTGGACACCAACTCGTCTGCACTGAGCAAGACCCCAGGGGGATCCCTGGGGGTTTCCTTCAAGCTCCCATGTTTCCCAGCCTGACTCCAGTAAGCTGAATGCAGAGGATGGTGGTGATAGAATGTTGAAGGGAACCAGCTACTGAAAAGTTACTAATTATTTTTTAACAAGCTGAGTCACTCAGGACGTATTAGGTTAACTGACCATCAGCAGTGATTCCACAAAATAAATTACACATATTGAACTGGCCTCCAGGCTGCAGCTTCTGATAAATTATTAATGTCACAGAATCAAAATGATTAAGTTGTTAATAGCATTTTAAAAATCCTGGCTGTTTGAAATGGTCTCCCCTTTCCTTAATGTTTATCCTCGTATGTTACCCTTTAAGTTGTTCTAATGAGGATAATAAAATCTTGATCAAATCTTTAAAACATTAAATGTGTAATTATGTCTTATTTACTTATAACAAATAAATGCACTCAAATTGTAGAGTTTCTCCTGCCTCCATTGAATTATATTTGCCTTTTAGGAATTTAACATTTCATTATTATATACGACTGAATACAGTTACCCATTGTCTTTCCCATCTAGGGTTTTGTTTTTGAAAATATGTTGTTACAGTTCATGGCCTTTTCACAAAATGGTGTAACACTGATGACTGCAGAAAACTGATGTTTTACTAGAAATAGGAGGCCATATATATCATAGCTATATTAGTCATTCTACTCTTTTAATACAAGAAGCACTTTGCATATTTCAAAGTTGTAGATTAAAATGTGTTCGTCTGAAAAAAGCATAATTTAATTTTAAAGGAAATAAAATCGCAAGTCTTAAGTTACAGTTTTGCAATAATTGCCTTCTATATGTGTGGTTCCAGTATTTGTTTTATTTACCAAGGTAAATGTAGACATTTGTAAATGAATTTTTTCAAATCGTGTTTTCTTTGGATAAAAAGACTTACTCTGATTTCAATCAAAGGATTTCCCCTTTTGAAATGAGAAGTCTGTCACCTGATAGGCCATGTAGGCACTGAGTGGTTCCCCAGCAGCCTCTTACCCCAGCCCAGCCCCAGGCATCCCCGCCAAAGAATCTGATTTCCCAGGCCTCTGGCCGAGATCCCTTGAAGTAAGGGTGAGCAGGGTTGACACCTGATGGCTGTCACTTACCCCAGTCTCCTTCCCTTCGGGCATGACTGGCGTAAGGGTGAGCTGCAGGTCCAGTGGAACCAATGAGATGTAAAGGCGAAAGCTCCTGGGAGGTGGGACAAGGGCACACCTGGGAGGAGGGAAGGGTTCCTTCCTCGGTAAAAGGACAGAAGCTCTTGAGACAAAATCTCCTGTGCCAACACCTGTCTTTCACTCGATTTCTTGTCACAAAAATAAGCCCCTGGTTGTTTAGGCTCCTCAGCCTGGCTGTCTCCTTACATGCAGCCAAACGTATCTTAAATGATACAATTAATAGATGGTGCTATACAGACCTGGAAGCAGATGGTGTGCCAATGTCCCAAATTAACTCATGCAATGATTGGACTTTGCTTTTCCAGTAACGTGGCAACTTTGAAAGATAAAATACATATTTTTACATTTTCTCTTATGTCTTAAAAAATGTGTTATCCAGAAATTTGGGGTGATACTTCCTGAGTTAATCCTGATTTATTATTAGAAAATGCTTGATTTGTTCAAGAAAACAGACCATGATTATTACAATGCCTTTTGACAGACGGGCATGCATCAAACTCCTTTCAATGTTTACCAACTTGATTTTTTCCCCTAAGCCTGAGTCTGCATGCTGACTGGGGTAATGCTGTACTTTAAACATGAAATACAAATGTCCTACCATTTATCCGGTAGACAGTACGTGGTCTCCCAGGCTGGGCTGGTGCTGCCACTTCCTCCCAGTTCCCTCTGCTCCGTGGCCGGCTCTTGCTGGCGCTGCTGGCTGCTTCTCTCCTGCCGGTGTTCTCCCAGGCCTTGAAGGCAGCCTCTTTTCCTGGATTTCATTTGCTCTCTCCACACACACTCTTTGACCTCCAGCCCCATGGAGAAAGGCCCCACCGTGGATGTCAATGAAAAGTGCTTCCCACATGGCAGGCACATGGGCTTCTCCCTTCCCTTTGGGAACAGTCCTGTTTCCAGGCGTGGACCTGAATTTATGTCCCTGCTCCAATCCATACTCCTTGTTTGACCCCTACTAATATGTTAATAAATGTTAATAATGGGGGCCAGAGTAATATCCAGTGCTTAAGAAAACGGAAAGGACCAAATGAGACAACGTAAGCAAGTACCTGTTTGCTGTTGCTGTTAAGGCTTTGATTATTTCCCTCCAGAAAGTTGGTACATGGCACCCTTCCATCCTTTCTTCTCATCAGTAACTGATGAATGTAATAGCGGTTGAAATGCAAACCTACCCCAGAATCTGTGTGGTCCACAGCGGTGGGCGTGATTTATTTCACAAAAAAAGAACGTCGCTCAGGTTTAAAGACTGGGTTTGATTTTTTAAAATTGATGTTTCGATGTATGTGCTACATCTTGCTTTTGATGCCCTTAGTACTTTTAGGGGCTAATTGATGGGGATTTGGTATTTAAATAGGACTTTTACTTTTCTGAATCTCACATGAGTTTGTCCAGCTTGAAATGTATATGCTCTTCACTGACCCTTGTCCAAAACATCAGAATTCAATGGAGATACCAAAATGGCTCCCACTTTGAATTAAATTTAGCTCTTCCTCTCAGTTCCCTTTAGAAACTAGAAGGTTTGAAGACCTTCAATATATGCCAGTTTTGTTCCTTAACTGAAAAAAGACAATTTCTAACTGTACTGAGTATCTTTTGTCAAGTTGTTAAGGCTAAACAATGAGGCTTGGATTTGAATTTATACATCATATTTCAGTTCCCTTACCAATTTCTTTTGTATGTGTTGAGAATAGCTATATTTCTGAAAGTTGTCTGTACAATGGAATTTTATATATGAAACACTAATTCTAAACATAATTAAATATTTGGAGAGTTCCAGTTGTAGATTATAAAACCACAGAATTTTTTTTTTTTAATCTCAAAAGAACCTTAGATACTATTAAGTCAGATGTTTCAATGAGTGTGTCATGATGATGGAGGAGAATGTTGCTATGGGGGGAATAGTGGGGTGAGGGGGTTGGGGGGTATATGGGGACCTCATATTTTTTGAATGTAATATTTAAAAAAATGAATTAAAAAAAAGATGAAATGCAAACAGACCATAAATATTAGAATATATTCACAGACTTACCAATAATTAAATTAGAATTTTTAAATAAGTATTATAACTTTTAGCCCATCCAATAAAAAATTTAAATGATTGTTAAAAAAAATAAAATGTGCTTCAGGGAGAAAATATTCCAATTAATTACTATTTATTTTTATTTAAACAGATAAAGAACTCGAGGTTTACTAAAATTTAATTTAAATCGCCACCCATGCTCTCATCCAGTCTGAATGGAAAAGGTCTAGGGATATATTTTAAAACTGGCTTTAACCCAGAGACCCATCGACACCAGCCACAGGGCTGCAGGCATCGACTCTTGCATCCCTGTGTCTTGTGGAGATATGAGCACATGGGGGAGGGGCAGATGGGGGTAATTTAGGGGACAGTGGCCACTTACATCTTTTAAGAAAGCTGATTCAATTCCGTATTTTAATAACAGCAAGGCAGCACTTACTGCATTTCACTTAAGTATCAGTCTCTCTAGAGTCCAGTGGCACCCACAGAAAACTGTGGGAGAAGGCGTTTGTCCATACGGAGCCGTGGACAGGGCAGCTTTGCCCACACAATTACCATTCTGTAGTGAACTTTATGTGTGCCTAGCTAAGCAGATTTAGAAGCTGTGCTCTATAGTTGCAAGTAGATTAACCAGCACAAAATGGGCACGTGCCCTAAAATGATTCTCCAAAGCCACTGACTTAAGATGCAACTCTAAGGCAAGCCCATGTGACTCAAAGTCATTGGAAGAGCACTATAGCCTGTGTCCAGCATAAGCTCTTCTTCAGTCACATTGTGACATTCAAAAAAGAGATTCGACAAAAGACTTGTGTAAATGTAAACAAATAATTGACCAAGAATATGATTTAAAATATGGATTTACATAGACTATGCAAAGCTACACTGCACCCTGTGTGTTTTATTTATTAGATAATATGCAATGACATAATCAAAGTTTGTAAGATATTTAAAAATACTGTTAATTTCACCATCTCAAATTTTTAAAAATACGTGTTTTAGAAACTCAAGTGTATAGAACAGGCTTAATTTCATTTTTAAATTCATGATTCTCCATAAACCTTGGTCGATTTTATTTTAATTACATTTTTTCATAAGATGAACACCCGTGAAAAGACAAGTTTTGAAATCTTTCTGGGGGACTTATCCTTTGGCAATCACTAATGTTAAAGTGCCAAGGTATTACTTTGGGCACCCTTTTCCTAACTTTTTCCTAAAGTGCATACACAAAACATAAGCTTTGCTTTTGATATCTTTTTTCTCCATATAGCGCATAATTTTGATGAAAGAATGTACACACATTCAAAAAGAAAGAAAAGAATTAGAATATTATCAATAATTTCCAGATACATATGTCCCAGTTTTTAAAAATAGTTTCTTTGCTGTCTTATAATCCACATTATAGAGCAATCCAGCAGAACTTTCTTAAAAGTTATAATAAATAAATTTACTTTAAAGGGAAGCACTTTTTTAAAAAGTAGTGTTTACATATCTTTATTCACAAATCAGTAGAATATTGGTCAGTTTGAATGCCATATATGGGATAAAACAGATAATGGAAAGTATGTGTACAGTGAAAGCATTGTTCTCTATAGCTGAATCATCTCATGTGTGACCTCCTGCAATAATTTAATGGACCCAACCCTATCCTCTGAATGGACAAATTTTATCCTTCTCCCAGAAAGTTATGAGTTGGGTATGGTTTCTTGGGGCCTTTTTCTGTGATCCAAGTTTTCAGAAAAAATCCCTGAACCCAGCGATTGGAAGCAGAGCACCCCAGATGGAGGAGAGAGGACGGGGAAAAAGACACGAGGGATGATGCCCTACAGCCTCAGTCACTGTGCCAAATACAGGATTTCAGAGCCTTCCGGCATCACATGGTCGAGTCTGGAGCCATTTATACACCTCTGCATTTCAAAGGCCCACATCTGCAGGCTATTGGGACGGGGAGAGGGCACACCCTGGACGAGGAAAGAACCAGTCCCAGCAATTACATTAGCAGTTCTAAATTTTCAATACCAAGGACTAATTTCCAAAAGGCAAGTTTATAGACGGAAGCCACCCGGCTAGCCATTACTTTAAACGCATGTGCAATATAGTCAGGGAGCCGCTGGGCGTACAAAACTACATAAATCGTATTTATCTCTAATTTTCAAGTAATTCAGTCCCTCGTTGGGTATGCAAGTGAGCAACAGAGAAAGTGGTATATCTGCAATACCGGCTGGAGCTGAGGATTTCAATGCCCACTGGAGAACTTTATTAGGCACCTAAGGAGTACTTCCTTTTTAGCCAAGATGCCCCCATTTAAGTCCCTTTTGAACTTCATTTCAAGCTTACATTGTGCAAATTCTAGTCTTGGCTGAGGATGGTTTCCAAAAGTTTCTTGTGTCACTTTGGACTCTTTCTTCTATTTTGTTTTCATGAATGACCCTTGAATCCATATTTATATCTAGCCCAAATCTTCTTTCCCAGAGAGGTGTAACAGAGTTGTGAGTTTCAAAGGCTTGATTATACTAAATAAAAACAATAGTCTTAAGGGAGTCCAGATGTCAGCTTCTGAGGTCCGTTTTCACCATCTGACGGTGTTTGCCAGGCCCATCCCTGGTCCAGCAGGAGCATTTTGCTCTTTGCCCTGGAGAAAGAAGTGAAGGCATCCTGGGGATAATACACCACGGAAGTTGCTTTGTACTGGTCCGGTTTGGTACACTGGGTTCCCCAGGCAATTTGATTCCATGCTGCGTTCTCCTCAGCATCTCTGAAGCGGACCTTCACATTTTGCAATGCTCTCTGAAGAATTTTGATAAATGAACTTTTACATTGTTCCATATCAAAAAGTCAATATCCTCACCTGGTCCTTTACTCATCTGAAAAGCACCCCACATTTCCTGGCGCCGATGAGCCTGAGTGACGTCTCGGCATCACTGACAGTTGCTAGCTCCCCTCACCACGCCCAGTCAGGTCCTGAACAAGAGGCTGCTTTCTTTGCCGAAGTTTATGGCCTGCAGTTGGTTGTTAGACGAAAAAGCCCGTGCTTTTAGGCTTGCTGTCATTTCCATCATGGGGATTTTAAAGATGGTCCTCTTGATAAACTCGGCAGCAGCTGCCCCCTTCTCTGCGGCTCAGCCCCCCACCCAGCCGTCGCATGCCTCAGCAGCTCTTCCCACGCCAGGCGCCTTCCAGGCCGCCAGTGGCAGTTTCCACCCAAGGGGTTTATTAATCTGATGATGGGCATCACAAAAAATGAATAAAGAAACATGGTAGAGTATACTGGCTTAGTCTATTCATTTTATAGGAGGACATTTGGGTCTCACACAAGTTCGGCCGTCTGTCGCTTATTGTACATCTAGTCAGTGTGTAACAACAAAAATCCAAGATAATCAACACTCTCCATTAAAAAGCCATGCTAGTAGAGCATTTGTTGAAGACTGGGGCTGTCTAAATAACGACAGGGGTGTAGAACGGAAGGCTGGGAGCCCCATCCCGTAGAACCCCGGTTGAAGCAGCCTGGGGTCAGTCCCCTTCCTCTTCTTCTTCTTTTTTTTAATTATTATTATTATGTATATATACTTTTAAAGAAGTTTTAGATTACATAAATGTTACATAAAAAATATAGGGGATTCCCATATGCCCCACCTCTTCCCCTCCCACACTTTCCCACATTAACAACCTTTTTCTTTAGTGTGGTACATTTGTTACATTTGATGCACACATATTGAAGCATTGCTACTAACCATGGACTATAGTTTACATTATAGTTTACACTTTGCCCTGCAAGTTTTAATAAAATATATAATGTCCTGTATTTATCACTGCAACATCATGCAGGTCAATTCCAATGTCCAAAAATGCCCTCATGTTACACCTATTCTTCCCTCTCCCTCCCCTCAGAACCTCCGGTAGCCCCTGCCTTTAAATCAATGACACAAGTTCTTCCACAGGTTTCCCACCCTCATCTTAGTCCTTGAGGACTATTTGTATCGTATGTGTTTTTTGAAAAATTATTGTTTCATTTTTTAAGGAAGCATAGAAATGGTTCATATTTTTAAACTTAACTCAGGTGCATTTAAACAACCATCCCATAAATAACATTGTAACTATAAACAAGTATATATTCACACATGTCTAAGTCAAAGTTCTCTCTATGCCAATTACCACATACATGAAATTAGGTAAATTAACTTATTCTTCCTTAAAAGAGCTAATACTAAAAGAAAAAGAAAATACTTGGCAAATTAAAATCTTCTTAAAGGCATTGTGTTTTTATAACCCCTACAAGAATATTTAAATCACGATATTTCAGAATCTTAAACTGAATACAAATTTTGGAGTATTAATTCAGAGCTAAACGCACTACAAAATCAATAGCTCTCTCATTGTAAAACAAGTAGAAAACACTGAAACCCTCTCTGATGAATACTTCATCCTCAATCCCTATGCAGGCATTATTCCTGGAGTTCTTTGCCACCAACACTGCAGCATGGAAGTGGTGTCTTTTGTTATGTATGCCTTGCATCACCCTTCCCTTTCTTCTCATGGCACTCGGTCCATATATCTTTTACAACACTTACCACATTATATTATTTTTATCGCCTGGGTGTCTTTTAAGTTACTCTTAGTTACTTAATCATATTTGGTTTGTCTTGGGGGTCCCAGATCTTAACATAAAGCCCAGCATAAAGTAGACCATAAATGAAGGTTCTTTGGAAATTTAAGTTTTCCAGTTACCTTCTTCAGTTTAATGGTGGCCATGCTCCAGTGCTTCTGCTCTCAACGACTGCCGTCACTGCAATAAAATATCGGAGGTGGTAGAGCAGACAGAAGGCTGAAGTGCAGGCAGAGCTTCTGCAGGTGACCAACATGGACACTGGCTGGTTTCCGCGAAGGTTGGCTTTGAGATCAGGGTCCAGTCACAGCAAGGAGCAGGCCCTCTGCTGACTCCTGACATGCCTGGGTTGAGCGTCTGGAGGTTTAAACACCCTACACCCCTAAATCAATTCCTGCTTCAAAAATCTGTGTTTGGAGGGTAACTACTCCCTAACAGGATGATATTAATCCAACTCCCTAAAAATGCCCTCTGTCTTACCTTTCCCTCAGATTTTTTTGAGAGTTCTTATTAGATATGCTTCATTCCCTGTCCTCCCCATAGATCCTAGAAGTATCATCCTATTTCCTTTTGACCTCCAACCCCTGTTTCCAGCCATAGCAGATTGGACTATGAATGGATGACTGAATAAAAGCAGATACAACCGTTGACTCTCAGAAATTTGAATTAAGGAACATAGAGACACTTCAGTTGAAAGGTGTTTTGGGGCCCCCGTTGAGGTAGGTATCTTTAATCATGCATAAGATAATTAACCCAAGAGCACTGGCCAAGGAGAGAAAGAAGCCTGGACAGGTGTACAGAATGAAATGAAGAAGTCATGCCAAAGAGAGACACAGAGAGGAGAAACTCTATATGAGCATGTCAATTTTGGTTACCAGTTTGAATTTCCAGACCCTGGGAGGTCTAGACATATTTGTTTTATGTCTTTAGATATCAGTGAGATTAACTTTAAATTGGCCACCACCTCATCCTTTTCTTAAGTAAACTTGAGTAGCTATGTGTTCCTTAAAACCCATAGCAAAGAATGATTAATAGAATGAGAAAAGAGAGAAAACTGTTAAATAAAAATATTTGTGCATTTTCTTTAAAAAAAATGCTATTAAAGGTATAACTCAACATGCATCTCTGAAGCCCATGTCTAAGTACTGATTGAATGGAACTCTCTCAAATGATATTAATTTCACATTATCAGACAAAACCTTCAGACAGCTTTTTATATAATTCCTTTTGCTTTGGCTACCAGGCAGCTCAGAATAAGCTTTGATTTTGATTACCTCCTTTCTTCTTATACATATAGAAAATGCTTCTTATATCTTTTATTTTATTTTTTTTATTTTTTTAAAGATTTATTTATTTATTTAATTCCCCCCCCCCTCCCCCGGTTGTCTGTTCTTGGTGTCTATTTGCTGCATCTTGTTTCTTTGTCCGCTTCTGTTGTCGTCAGCGGCACGGGAAGTGTGGGCGGCGCCATTCCTGGGCAGGCTGCTCTTTCTTTTCACGCTGGGCGGCTTTCCTCACGGGCGCACTCCTTGCGCGTGGGGCTCCCCCACGCGGGGGACACCCTTGCGTGGCACGGCACTCCTTGCGCGCATCAGCGCTGCGCATGGCCAGCTCCACACGGGTCAAGGAGGCCCGGGGCTTGAACCGCGGACCTCCCATATGGTAGACGGACGCCCTAACCACTGGGCCAAAGTCCGTTTCCCTCTTATATCTTTTAAATCAGAAAAATTTTTTTTAGTATTTCTTCCTCATTTTAGATGCAAGGTTTAATATAGTGTTTTTATGAATTTCATCATATTTTGCAATAACCATCAATGGATTGAAAAGAAATGAATAAGATTATTCAAAGCCATCATTCTATAATGTAAAGATTGTGGAAGTCAGAGTAAATGAGAAGGTCAACTTAAAAAATTAGATTGTATTAATTTAATGTATTTTAAATTATAAGCTTTCAGTAGATGAAGGTTTAAGGAATTCCCTAATTAGGCATACAATGAATGCCTTTCCATAAGAAACATATCTAAGAAGGAATTAAACTTCATTACCAGATAAGGAAAATATTTTATGAAATAAAATAGCATTGATTTTAGATAGCATCTTATTTTTTAAAATTCATATTTGAGGGAAGTGGATGTGGCTCAAGTGATTGAGCTCCTGCTTACCACACGGGAAGTCCCTGGTTTGGTTCCTGGTGCCTCCTTAAGAAAGCAGTGAGCTGGCACAATGGGCAGGTGTGGTAAGCTGATGCAACAAAAGATACAAGAAGAAAAAACATAATGAGAGATACAACAAAGCAGGGAGTGGAGGTTCCCAGTGCCTCCTAAAGACAAGTAAGACAGCATCTTGTTGCAAGCTGATGCAACAAGATGACACAACAAGATGATGCAATAAGATGATGCAATAAGATGATGCAACAAGTACAAATTTCTACTTATTAACAGTCTATGTGAAAAAATGTGACTATACATATATTTCATATACATAAACATTTATGAATAAATATAAGAATAACTAAAAATCACAAATATTATACAGAAGAAATGTAGTGTGAGACTTTAGTGTTGACTTATCATCATTCTCCACTAAAGCTTGGGAGAAGCCATAGAGAGCAATAGCTAAAGGAACTGCCTTTCTCCTACCCCCTATTTTTGTATCTTTCTTGCTGAATCATCTTGGATCTACACTAATGATTGCGTGTGGTATTCCATTGTGTTTTATGTCCTCTTTTCTTCAGGCCCATGGTTTTATATTAAAATTGTTATGTTATCAACAAAGTTTATTCAGACTTTGAGACCAGAGTCTTTAATTGCCCAGTTATTTCTACTGCTTTAATACCACTGTTCCTGTTAGCCCCAGCACACATCTGTGTAATTCTGGAAACTATGTCAGTGCAGCTCTCTTTTACAACTAACTGAAGAACATGCTAATTGCCACTTCAAAATATTGTATGAAAATGTTTCTTTCTCTTTCTACATAGAAGATCATCTGAAGACCATGGAAAAACTTGATTTTCAGTAAAGAACAAAACGTCCAGTTTGGAAGTTGGTTCTTGGAGAAAAACTTACAAATCATTTCTCCATGGGTTCTTCCTGTGCTTCACTATTAAATGTTTTCCTTGGTGGTAGCAGCACGGGTTTTCTGACTAATTGTGTCATCATCATGTATGTGTTTACGTATAGGTGCTTAGACAACAATGATTTTTTTTTTATCAGAGAGTTTACATAAAATAAAGTAACACCAGCAAATTTTATAGAATCTGCAATAGATATGCCAAGGACCCTGAGACTCCTAGAGTGATCTAGAGTTCCCAAAGTTCCTCACCTGCCTAAAGAAACCCCTGCCCAGGCCACTTCAGTCCTTGTGCATATGACAGATTCCAAAGTCTATCTCCTGGCATTTAAAGTTCTTCACCCCTTCTGCTCATGGGGATGCAGATTTGCTCTTGATCTCATGGACATCCTATGCATTCTGTGTTCCTCCCTGTGACAGGTTGATTAACACTTGTCTTCTCTTCAATACTGGGAACCGAGACGGCACATCTTGTCTGAATGTGAATGAAGGAGTGTGGAGGAATGGAGAGCTTAGCTCTTTCCTACCTCGGCCATTAATGATTTTTGGAGGAAGGGCCTTATGGTCCAGATGACATGTATTTTCCTCTGGAAATTTTTTCACTGAGGTCCAATATTCAATTAAGAACCAAGACTTTGCCAGTCTTCAACCTTCTTGGGATACTCTAATAATTCCAAGAGGCATGTGGGATTGAGTGCTTATGATCATTAGTCTTAAATCTAAACATTTAGAGCAAATCTACATTTTTCACATAAAATTTTAGGACACATAGGTTGATAAAGAATTTTCATCTAAAATAATGCCACATGTATGTATGTATGTGTGTATATTTATGTGTGAGTGTACACACAGTAAGACACGGTCCACACATCATCAGTTGAATGAAATGTATTTAAAAAGAGTAGGAAGCACGTATGTTGCATTTATTATTTCATTTTCAGTACTTAGCAGAGTTAAAGGCACATGTTAGGTACTCAACATATATTGAATGAATGAATGAACTAAATAAGAAAATTTTGCTTTGTTAAAAAATTGTCTTGGAGTTTACACATACTTTGTTTGTGGTTCTGAGCTCCTATAAGCTTGGCCTCAAAATCCCTTCTTTTGCTCAAGAACCATCAGTTTGCTGTTCTTTCCATCATTTTCAAAGACAGCACTGAAGGCTAACGCAGCCAAAGCTAGGGGATTGATTCTGTAATGAGATGCCAGAGTCTTCCTTGGTACCCACTGCAGAACCTTTTCCCTTTATGACTTACAGTTTTACTTTCTTCCTTTCAGAGGAAAGAAGCAGGAAAGATTTTCTAATTTGATGCATTGTTAACATCTCCCATTAGCAAATGTATCTACCAGGATGTCTGGTCTCAAAGGATAAAAACAATGACTCTCCCTCAAATCTATATTTCCTGTCCCAGATGCAACCTCATATCTCTGCTCTATTTCCATGTTAAAAATAGATAAATTCACAAAAGTTGTCTATGGTTGTCATCTCCATCTTCTTACTTCACATTCTCTCTATGATCCATTTCAATCACGTTTCTTTTCCCTCCTCTTCACCAGAACCTCATAAGTCTTTGGTAGAATACCGGTTAAGTCCACTCTAGTCCATTGTTCATTCCCCAGTCCTGAGGATTCTGGAATGGTGATGCCCACTCCACCTCTAATTGAGAGGGGGCTTCAGGCCCATATGGTCAATGGATGGGACTCTCTTGCTGGCAGTGTAGGCTTTCTCAGATTCTTGGTATGGCTCACCCCATTCTTACTACCCATGTCCAAGCCACTGTTATTCCTTGCCTCAATAATAAGTAATTGGAAAGTGGACTTGGCCCAGTGGTTAGGGCATCCATCTACCACATGGGAGGTCCGCAGTTCAAACCCCAGGCCTCCTTGACCCATGTGGAGCTGGCCCACGTGCAGTGCTGATGCACGCAGGGAGTGCCGTGCCACGCAGGGGTGTCCCCCGCGTAGGGGAGCCCCACGCCCAAGGAGTGCGCCCCGTAGGGAGAGCCGCCCAGCACGGAAGAAAGTGTAGCCTGCCCAAGAATGGTGCCGCACACACGGAGAGCTGACACAGCAAGATGACGCAACAAAAAGAAACACAGACTCCCATGCCGCTGACAACAGAAGCAGACAAAAAGAAGAACATGCAGCAAATGGACACAGAGAACAGAGAACTTAAAAAAAAAAATAAATAAATAAATAAATTGGGACCTTGGTGACTTAACTCACTGCAGAAAAAAAAAAGTAATAGTTTTGTAACTGACTTTCTTTTTTTTCCCTCCTCTATAATAAAAAAAAAAAAAAGATTGAAAAATATACCTCAGTTCAAGCATCTGCTGCCTAGTAAGTCTTACAGCTCACCATTACACTTGGAGCTATACCTAAACTCTTCTGCACAATGTTCAGGTTCCATGTGCCCTGGATCCTGATTGACTCTTTCTCTTTCTCTCTTGCAACACTTCTCCCAACTATACTCCTCATGCCACATTGGTCTTCTTATTGTCCCTGAATGCACCAAAACTGCCCCCCCGCCCACCACCACCACCCACCCTAAGTCTCAGGGCCTTTGCACCAGCTGTTCCTTTTTGTTGGAAAACACTTTGCCCTGATCTTCCATGGGCTTACATTGTCATCATTCAAGATTTGGCTCAAATGTCATCTCTTCTGTCACCTTGTCCAAGGGTCAGCCACACATGTGGAGCCGTTTTAGCACTGGTAAAACAAATAAGCATATACACTTTATAACATATCAGTCCACTTTGTTTTTTTTTTTTTTATCACTTTTCAATATTTGGTATTATTTATTTATTTATTTATTTTGCTCGTTTGTCTTCCCACTAGAACATATGTGTTTGGCAGTTGGAATGAGCTCAGCAAATATTTGTTAAATGGATGGATGGAATAAGGAAGAAAGAGTATAAGCCCCATCCAGGTACTTGTAGAGAGGAACCAATTTTTTTTAAAAAGTAGAAGCGTTTTTGAGGCATAACAGAAACACAGTGTCAAATCTGCTTTCTCAGCATGGCATATTTCTCTGAAATTTTAAACAAGGTGTCTAGCTAACCTCTAGAGAATTCCTTTCGATTGATTTCTGATAACTATTCTTGGACCCGATTCTAGTAGCATAATTCCTTAGAATCAGCAAATCAGTGTAAAATTTCACCTACTTTTATGTATGTGGAAACCACTACTTTCATGTATTAGGAAAATCAGCTGCAGGTTTTGGCATTGCCATGACCATTTCTAATCTTTATTTTTCTTAGTGATCCAGTTAATGGCTTTTGTAGAGTAAGCAAGCATGAAATGTATTTTCCATAGTAATTTAGTGATTTAAGGAAGACTCAAGGCCTGGGAATGTTTGAAGAATTTGCATTTCCCAGTTCTCTACCTTCTCTCTCCCTTTATAAATATTTATTTTAGTTGGCCAAAAGTATCAAAGGCAACTGATTTGTTACTAAAGACGATTATAATGCAATCTTTGTTCTTCCTTGGTAACATTAGACAGTTTAAGACGCTTTACAGGTACTGCCTATCCAGAGACTAAACTGTTGCAGCTCATTGAATGATGCTGGCTCTTCTTCTGAGCCAGATGCAGCTTTGTTACTAGTCCTGACCCAATTTCTTCTAATATAGAACATTAGAACCTGGACATTTTACAACTTGTTTGTGAAAATCTGGTGAAGGGGTCCTATCAGTGAAAATTAGCGTTGAAACGTCAGTTTTAAAAGCAGTCATCACAGATTATTTAGATCTGGGCACTAATCTCCCCCCACAATCTTCTCCCTGGAACTAACATCTAGACTCTGCATCTTCTATATTTCTACCATGAACCATTTACATTTAGTACAACTTCCTTCCTCAAGTTCTTCTCAATGCACTATTTCCTTTTCTAGCAAACCAGAAAAATGGTCCAGCACTCACTGTCCTCAAGTGCTTCGATTCTACTTGAAAATTAGAAGGTGAGAGAGTTTCTGAGTAACTGAAAGCATTTTCTTTAAATGCAGAAAGGAGAAATAGACAAGTTGAAAGCTGAATAGTATTAATAAATTATTTAAAAATGTATGTATTAGAAGAGAGAGGCTTAATTAATTATATAAATATAAAAAGGGACAAATGTAGCCAGCAGGTTAATAATGAATATTTCAGAAGCTGGTGCTCAAAAATTATGTCCCTTAATTATGCTCATTTACAGATTTCTGAAAGAAAAGGTGCTAACGGGATAAAAGAATTTCAAAACGTAAGATAAAGATGAATCAAAGTGAATAGTGAAAGAGAAGAAAAAAGAAAGCAAATGACACATAAATAGGATGTAAACATCCGGGTCTCCTTTTCCCACACCCACACACTGATACAAAAATCTTCTCTTTGTTACATTAGGTTTTGTAGTTTTAAGTTTAATGGAGTCTTAGGGAAAGCAAAAAATAAAATGGCACTTAAACTCTAACGCCTTCTCATTTGTTGTGCATTTACCTCTAAAATCCAGACGTCTTACCAGAGAATACTTGGCAGCTAAGAAAGTCAGGCTTTGTATGTTAAAAAACACACACACAACTTTTTAATGTTTGAAGAAAGAAAGACCTGAGGAATCCACAATGTGGATCTCTCAGTCAGGAAGAGTAGTTTGCCTAAAAGTCCATTTCTCTTCCTCTATCATCATGGAGCTATAGTCTAAATATTACTATGAGTGATTATCTTTGAGCCTTGATGGGGCAACCATGGTTTGCTTTCATTTGTCCTTTCTGCAAGTTCAATTTATTTTAATTCATCTGAGTATTCCTAGGAATCCCAAAATCTGAGAGCTGAATGCAAACTTAGAAGTCACTGAGAGATAGCCCCCATCTACCCCCTCCTTGTGGGTAAGATCTCGGAGCCTCTGATTGCATAAGTGAGCGGGAGAAAGAGCTTGCCCAGGTAAAAGGGAATGCAAACTGCAGACCTTTCATTGTTCCTCAGTGAGACAGTCTAGTTCAAACTTTTCACAAAAATTTCCTTTTTTAAAAAAAATCAGGATTCTGCTCAAGAGGCCACCTTGCTGAACCCAGAGGCCCAAAGCAAACCAGGGCAGCCGTGTCTTGAACCCCGTGGAATGCCCTGCTCCTGCTTCAGGAAAAGAAGCTCTCGTTCTGAGTGCCTCATGGGTGGCCTTATTCTTACTTCCAAAAAATCTTTATTAATACTTTATAAAAGATTTTTTAAAAGCTTCCCATTTCATAAATAAAAAAAAATTATAGATTAGCAATTTGAAAACACTCAGTCTTAGCGTACCAAGGCTGCTATAACAAATACCACACACTTGCTTGCCTAAATAACAGGAATTTATTTTGTCTTAAGGTGCGGAGGCTGAAGTCCAACAGCAAGCTGTAGGCAGAGTTTGCAGCATTCCAGAGTCCAGTTACATAGTGATCTCTGCATCCTTGTGTCTGCTCCTTTGACTTCTACTGACCTCTGGCCTGGGTCCACCTTCCTTTGCTGATTAGGACTCCAGGCATGTTGGATTAAGGCTACCTCGTTCAGGATGGTCACATCTTAACCAGTAAAAGCATCTTCAAAGGTCTTATTTACAAGTGGGTTCACAGCGCCCTCAGCAACAGGGCTTAAGATTGGAACACGGCCTTTGTTGTGGGGACACGATTCAACCCCCAACACTCGTGCAGCCATTTCACAATGAAGGAGGAAACCCATCTTACATTTCCTTTTTTTTTTTTTCCAGTAAACTATTCCCAAAGAAATAGATACTGTAATCTTGGACAGATAATTTCAACAAATATCTGGGGCTGGATTGCCTCGGAATTCAAGTAAATATTTTTCTGATAGTCTTTTGGGAGTCTTTCCCTTTATTTATTCCATGTAAAATAATTTACCCAGCAGCTTTCGTGGAGGTGATATTGTGTAGTCAATTTCCTAAATAAAAAAACGTATTAGAATAAGGTAGCTACTCTCGCCGAGTACGGGAGTCCCCAGCCAGCTCCTGCCTGTTTCTTCCTTTCTAACAGAACACCCATTTGATTTGGGTCTCTGTCTTTCTCTCTACAGCCACATGCTTCACCACACTAGTGGTGAAAATCCTCTGTCCCCTCTACATGCTTATTTTGGAAATGTGCGTGTGATAGGAGTCAGCCAGTGAGCTGTGAGGGAGTATCTGCTGAATCATTTCTGAAGAAGTTTTTCTTCATGTAAAAGAGACCTTCAGGAACAGATGATTTACCTGTTTCTACTGGACGCTGTCACGTGTGGATTCATATCCAGAGTTCCTGCAGCCATCTTGTGACCATGAGGGGAGCCAGCCAGGGAATCGAGCTGGCAGGCCAGGGAGAACAGACTGGAAAAATGAAAAGATTGTAATTTCTCCGTGACATGGTTAAGTCTCTGACATAGCAGATATTTTAAACTCTGATACCTAGGGATTTCTTGTCATGTAAGATAATACAATTTTCCTTATTGTATAAAATAGCTGATTGAAGGTTTTGTGTTGCTTTCTACAGAAGGCTTCCTTCTACGAGCAAAAATATGGAAGCAGCATTTTCACTTAAGTTTTAAAAAATGAGGTGGCCCCAATCAAAGGACTTCTACTTTCAACAATATGCTTGCAGCACTAAAGATGCGCCTAGAAATGTATAGTTAGTTGGCTAGATTACTATGCCCGGTGGTAGAATATTCAAAATCTAATCAGTTTTCAGTTCAAGAAAATAACCGCTAATAAAAAAAAAATGCTTTTGGATCATTTCACGAGGCAGAGTACTTTATTCCATATGGCATCCTGCACGTCCATATGGCTTCAGGAATTAGAGAGGTATATTTGTCAAAATATTCAATCAATTGCAGCCCTTAAAGTTGATAATGTTAAGTGTTTGGAGCACACACCATCTCCTGAACGTGGGGGGAAAGTCAAAGGAGCAAATGCCAGCCAAAGGAATAGCGTAGTGCGTTTATATTCAGGAGAGGAAGAAGAGAAAGAAGAGCGATCTGCGCTGCTATAATTTAATCTAAATCTTTGAATGGTACTGCCTCTGTGCTGCAAGAGCCTCGTCATGGGAAAAAGCAATGTGTAATATCCAAATAAGAATGGGGCAGGGAAATTCTGATTATTTTACATTTTGGCTGGCATACTTTCAAATCTTCAGCCCTACATAAGCAATTACCTTGAAGAGAAAAGATACAAAACAAGAGAGTTTAAACACCTTCAAAATATTTCCGGGTGTAGCTTTTCCTCGAGTCCTTCCGGGGCCCCTCCTCCCCGCCCAGGCTCAGTTACTGCCCCCACCCCACCCAGCCTCTCTTAAAGATTGGTCTACCCTCCTGGCTCTCGCTGCCTGTAAACTGTTCAAGTGTGACTGCTTTAAAAATTCTTCGGCAAATTAGGCTTTCCAGAGAAAGGGCATATGTAGAGTGGCTGGCCAAATGGGATGCAGAATGCCAGAGACACCCTTCCTGCTCGCGTCCTGTCGTCTGGGACTGGGGGAACGGCAGGCTGGGGAGGCGAGGCAGCGCATCCCTGGCAACAGGTTTTGTGCAGGGTGGGGGGCTGGGGGGGGCGGGGGAGGGCGAGTTGGAGCTGTCTTTCCGTGCAATTTTCCCACGGGAGTGCAGGCAGATGTAAAATTCGGATGCCGTGTAGGAAAGAGAGTTAACTACTAGAGAAACGAGGTTGGATCCTCTGGAAAAAATAATGTATTGATGGCAGAAGTCAAGAGAAAGGCAGGACGCGTCTGCGAGGGCCACAAGGCACGAAGAGAGCAATTTTCCGGAGGGCAAGTCATTTTAAATGAACGGCGCTAAGACCAGGGCGCAGTCTCTAGTCCCTGTAAACCAGGGAAGCGCAGTGCCCCACGTGGGTGGGGCGGAATGCTAATGATTTACAAAGGAATACGTTCAAAATGCATTTCAGCCCATCCAAGGAGTGACCTCCAGATGTGGCGGGGAAGCTGCTCGGACACAAGGGTTAGCCATGTCCCTTTCTTTCTGCCAATATCCAGCCTTTCCCGGTCCCTCGAAACCCAGGGGTGCCCATCTCTGGGGTTTCCTTTACGTCCAAGTTGGTAAGCCCGAGCTCGAGTGCAACAAATGAAACCACCCGAGTCTCCGCTAGGGCAAGGCGGGCACGTCCCGAGAAACAAACCGAAATACACCAGTAACGGTGGCCAGAGGCTGTGTCTAACGAACCTCTCCTCCTACGTGCTGGGAAGTCTCTGCTGGCCGCACCGCGCACGCGGCCCGTCTGTGGTCTGCCCCACGCGCGCTCGGCCAGGGCCCCGAGGGCTGGGCGAGCCCCGCCGCACCCGCAGCGCTTGGTGCCGCCCGCTGCGCACACTCGTGCGCAGATGTGGACTGAAACCGCCTGGGCAGGCCCACCCTCTCTGTGCGGGCTTCCTTGACCTCCCCAGACCTCTCTGACTTCTTCCTCCCAGGAACTTCTGGTTCCGTACCGTCTCCTGTTCAGCTTCATTCTTCTTCCAACCTCTGCCTCTCCTGACCTCTTGACGAATGAGGCCACGCTTTGCTTTTCTCTTAGTTTGGAGGTGGAGAAGGAAGGGATTTCTAGAGCCCAGATCCTCAATGAAGGCTGATGCCGTGATTGGAGTGAGTGTAGGCCAGAGCCAAGACATGATCACATCAACTTTAGCTTTATTCCATCGCCTTGACCTCGCCCTGAGACCAGTTGTAGTAGAGAAGAATCCACATGAATTTCCGAATCAGAAACCTCTGGGTTTGAAGCTTGACTCTGGCATTTAGCTTGGCACATTGGGCAAATAATCTCTCTGTGTTTCTTTATTAGTACAACAGGAATAATACAGCATGACTGCATGTATTACATGAGGACGTAGCTTGCAGGGGTGCAATGTTGGTCATATTCATTTCCTTTCTGTGCTGTTCACCCGTGATTTTTTTTTTCTTTTGAACTTCCAGGTTCTTCATGGAACTAAATTTTGCCTCCATTGATGTTAACTTCCTCCTGAGCATATACATGAAGAGAGTTCCCATGAGGAAAGTCAGGGTTTTCAACCGCTCAGAGGGAATTGGAATGCTGTGGGTAATCATTCCCGGCATTCTTCTATACGGATATCCAGGAAATTACCATTCTTAGATATAGCTAAAACAAACAAAAAACAAAACCACCCAGGCACTTTCATTGCAAATTTATATTTCCACAAGTCACCAGAATACTATGTATTAATTTTGTATGGCTCCTATAGCAGAGCCCCACAAATTTAAAGCAGCACACACTTTTTCACTTCACAGTTCTATAGGTCAGAAGCCCAACAGGGGTGTCATAGGGCTAAAGTCAAGGTGTTGGTTCCATTTCTTTCTGCAGGGTCTAGGATTGAATCCGTTTCCTTACCTTCTCCAGCTTCTAGAGGCTGCCTGCAACCCTTGGCTCACGGCAACCCTTGGCTCACGGCCCCTTCCTCCATCTCTAAAGCCAGCCGTAGCAGGCTGAGGTGGGGAAATAGCCTCCGCTTTTAAGAATTTAACTCATTAGACTGGATCCATGGGGCACCTGGATAATCCAGCATAGTCTGCTCTCCCCAAGGTCCTTCACCTTAATCACGTCTGCAAAGCCCCTTTCACCATGTAAGGTAACACTCTCCATTTCTGAGGAATTGGGCATGACCATCGTTGCAAGGCCATTATATTGCCTCCCCCAGCTACATGTATCAAATCTCGGGTGTGTGGAAGGCATGTAGACTCTAAGAATTCCTATGCCACCTCTTTCTGTGAAACTAATTTCTCTCTCTTGCAAATTTCTGATACTTTGAACTTTTTATCAAACTTGTGTGCCTTGCCCCCAGCATTCTTTAGCCATCATTTCACAAGTATGTTCTTAGGGGCAGCTGAAACAAAACAAAACAAAACAAAACACTGCCAGCTCCTATCGCTGGCTAAACCACCACTGAAACTCCATATCCATTTGAAGACCTGCTTTGTCGTTTCTGAAGAAAAGGTCCATTGAAATTTTAATAGGAATTGGTGTTGAATCTGTAATTCACTTTAGGAAGAGTTGCCATTTAATTATATTGTCCTTAATTTCTTTCAGCATTATTTTGTAGTTTTCAATGTCTAAATCTTGCATTTCTTTGGTTAAATTGGTTTCTAGGTGTTTTCTAGGTTGTTTACAAAATTGTTTTCTTAACTTCATTTTTAGAATGTTCATCGCTGGTGTATAGAAACATACCTGATGTTTGCATGTTAGTTTTATATTATACATTGCCATTTTGTGGAATTTATTTATTAGTTCCAGTAGATTTTTCAATGGATTTTGTGATATGGGATCATGTCATTTGTGTATGTGGATAGTTTTACTTCATCTTTTACAAACTTGATGCTATTTATTTAATTATTTTTCTTGGCTAAGACTTCCAGTACAATGTTGAGCAGCAGGTGTAAGAGCAGATACCCTTGTCTTGTTCCTCCCCTGGGGGAAAGCTCTCAGTCTCCCACTACTGAGTACAATGTTAGCTGTGGGTATTTTATAAATGTTGCTTTAGCTTCCCAGCTGCTAAAACAAATACCATACCATGGGTTAGCTTAAACAATGGGAGTTTCTTGGTTTTCTTAGTTTTGAAGCTAAAAGAAGGTCAAAACTGAGGTGCCGGCAAAGGTGATGCCTTCTACCCCAAGACTGTGGCATTCCGGGGCTTGCTGCTGGCCATCCTTGGCCCTTGGCTTTTCTGTTACAGAGCAGTGCACATGCTGATGTTTTCTACCTTCTTTTCCAGGTTCCCTTGACTTCTAGTTTTTTGCTCTTCCATTGGCTTCTCTCTTCTCTATCCAGTTTCCTTTGCCTAAGTACTTCAATCATGTTCCATTAAGGCACACTCTCATTCAGTTTGGGTACATCTTAACTAATAATAACTTCAAAGGTCCTATTTACAAATGGGTTCATAGCCACAGGACAAGCGATTGGGACCTGAACCTGCCTTCTGTGGGAGATACGATTCAATCTCCAACAGTCTGTCCTCTGAAGCCCCAAAACCCATGTTCTTCCTGCATGCAAAATAAATTCAGTCCATGACAACACCTGAGAGGCTTAAGTTATTTCAATAACAGTGCTAAGTACAAATCAAAATTAGTTGTGGCTGTGGTCTGTATTGGGGCAAAGTTCCTCTCCATCTTTGGCTTGACTCTTTGTCCTTTGGGCCTGATGGAATGGTAGCCCCACCCATTCCAAGCAAGTGCAGTGGCCATGCTCTCCCCAACAACTGGGCATCAGAATGGCAATGAGCTCTCTGCAAATGCTGGGGCACAGGTCCCACCTTCTCTGAGCACCGAGAGGGTCTCACTTCCCCTGAATGATGGAGTACAACACCCTCCTCTCTAAGCATCAGAGCAGAAGGCCTGCCAATTCAAAGCACAGAGACAGAACAACCTTTCTGCACACATAGGTGGGCCTGCTCTCTTGGCCCAAGAGAATATTTTTGGTCCAGATTTTGGCTTCCATGGTTCTGCTCTACAAGCCACTCTTCCCTCAATTCATCTCTTCTCTGTCTCTTTCAGTTCAGGATGGCAGTAGTTCTGCTCATTTAAAGTTTGCAAAAAAAACTTGTCAGCTTTTTGTGCTGTACAAATGGGTCCAACCTATAAAACAATAGAACTGTCTATGGATCCTCCCTGGATAAAATGAATTTCCAATCCTGACTTTCACTGAAATGGCTGATTGGATCCCTGTTCAGCCACACCCTCTTTAGCCGAGTGTGGTTCCTGTCAGTCCTCACGTGGAGTCCTGTCCTTTAGGCAGTCACTTCTTGAAAGCTCGGGTGTGGTCCCTGATGGAGCTGCTTTTGATCCTCCTCTGAAGGCACAGTATCTGGATAGGCTCCGAATCAGTTCCTGGTTTCTTTGGTCTTTAAGAGTTCAGTTCAGTTTATCCCTTTCCTCTGGCATTTATTATAAGCTTGGAAATTTCCTCAGCTAAATACCTAAGTTCATTGCTTTCAAGTTCTGCTTTCCACCCGACACCAGGACACGATATTGCCAAGTTCTGTGCCGCTTTAGAACACCTTTCCTTCAGTTTCCAATAATGCATTCGTCATTTTCTTCTAAGCCTTCATCGAAGCACCTTTAGCATCCATATTTCTACCAAATCTTTCTAAAAAAATCTTGTTTATTCTCTCTCAAGCATCTCACAATTCTTCCAGCCTCTACCCATTACTCAACTTCAAAATTGTTCCCACATTTTAAGGTATTTGTCATAGCAGCACTGCACTTCCTAGCACCAAAACTATATTGGTTTCTCAGCTACTAAAACAAATACCATAAAATGGATGAGCTTGAACAGTGGGAGATTTGTGGTTAGGAGAAATTCAAAACAAGGTATCAACATGGCAATGCTCTCTCCATGAAGACTGTGTCCTTCTGGGGCTAGATGCCAGGGAGCCTTGGTCCTTGGCTTTTCTGTCACATGGCAATGCACGTGGTGATGTCTTTTTCTTTCTTCTCTGGGTTCCATTGATTTTCAGTCTTTTGCTAATAATGATGACAGCCATATTGGAATAACTAGGTTTGGGCACAACTTTAATAATATCTTCACAGTTCCTATTTACAAATTGGTTTACAGCTACAGAACCAGTGGTTGGGTGCATTTTGTGGTGGCCATGATTCACTCTCCATCAAACATCCTTTCTCATCTTGAGGAATTTCCCTTGTGTTCCTAGTTTTCTGAGTGTTTTAATTATGGCTTTTGTCAAATGTTTTTTTTTCTGCATCAATTAATATGACCATTTTCCCCTTTGTTCTATTAATATGGTGGATCGTATTGATTTATTTTCTTGATGTTGAACCATCTCACTTTCTGGGGATAAGTCTGCCTTGGTCACAGTGTATTATATACTGTTGGATTCAGTTTGCTAATATTTTATTAGAGATTTTGCATCTATATTCATAAGGGATATTGGTCTGGAGTTTTTTGTTTTTCTTTTGATATCTTCATTAGGTTTCTTATCACAGTATTGATGACCGCAAAGAATTAGTTAGGATGTGTTCCCTCCTCTTCAACTTTATTGGAAAGTTTGAGATGGACGGATATAAATTCTTCTTTAAATGTTTGGTAGTATTCACCATTGAAGCCATCTGGTTCTGGAATTTTCTTTGTTGGGAAGTTTTTTGGTTTGTTTTTTAACAACTAATACAGTTCAGTACTTATATAGGTATATTAGTCAGCCAAAGGGGTGCTCATGCAAAATACCAGAAATCTGTTGGCTTTTATAAAGGGTAAGGGCTTACAGTTACCAGGCCAAGAAGCATGAGTTACTTCCCCTACCAAATCTGTTGTCACGTGTTGGCGCGAGAGGGTTGCCGATGTCTACCAGGGTTCAGGCTTCCTGGGTTCCTCTCTTCCTGGGACTCATTTCTCTCCAGGCTTAGCAGCTCTGCTCTCTCTCATGTGCTTACTTCCTGGCTGTTCCAGCTCAAAAACTCCAAATAGTTCTTGTGCCTTGTCTTTTTCTCTGTGAGTCCCTGCCCACCAAGGGGCCTGGGACTCCACATCCTACTGACATGGCCCAATCAAAACCCTAATCATAATTTAATCAAGTAAAAGTGAAATCTCTGACAGACCAGTTTACAAACATAATCCAATATCTATTTTTGGAATTCATAAACAATATCAAACTGCTACAATAGGTATATTCAGATTTTTTTATTTGTTCTAGAGTTATTTGGGTAATTTATGCATTTCTAGGAATGTGTCCATTTCATCTGGATTATCTAGTTTGTTGATGTACAATTATACATAGTAAACTCTTATTATCCTTTTTATTTATGTAAGGTCATTGGTAAAGTCCCTGTGTTCATTGCTGATTTTTGTCATTAGTGTTTTTCTCTTGATCATTCTAGCTAAAGGTCTGTCAATTTTGTTGATCTTTATCTTTTCAAAGAATCAGCTTTTGGTTTTATTGGTTCTATTTTTTATTATGCATTTCATTTATCTCTCCTTTAAACTTTATTGTTTCCTTCATTTTTCTAGCTTTAGTTTTAGCTTCCTCTTCTTTTACTAATACCTTATAGCATAAAGTTAAGTTATTGATTTGAGGTCTGTCTTCTTTCTTAATGGAGTGTTTACAGGTAAAATTTCCCTCTGAGTATGACTTTTGCATCTGATAAGTTTTGCCATGTGTTTTTGTTTTTATTTGTATCAAAGTATTTTGTAATTTTCCTTTTGTTTTTTTTCTTTGACTCAGTTTTTTTAGTATAATGTTTGATTTTCAAATATTTGTAAATTTTCCTCTTTTCCTTCTGTTATTAATTTCAAGCTTCATTCTCTTGTGGTTGGAGAAGAATATTTGTATGATTTTAATCTTTTTTTTGTACATTTAATGAGACTTGGTTTTTCCCTCACATATGTTCTATCCTGTGACTATTCTACTTTTCAGTTTCAGAATTTTTATTCTCTTAATTTCCTTTATTTCTTTGTCCACAGTTTACTTTAGCTCTTTAAGCATATTTAAGACAGTTGATTTAAAGTCTTGTCTAGTAAGTCCAGTGCCTGGGCTTCCTCATGGAATGTCTCTGTAAATTGCTTTTTTTCTTGTTATGAACAGTATTTCTCTGCTTCTTTGTATGCCTTGTAATTTTTGTCAAAAACTGGCTCTTTTGAATATTATATTATAATGTGGTAAGTCTCCCATCCCCAGAGTTTGCCGTTCTTCATTATTGAGGGTTGCGATTGTTCATTTGTTTAGTGAATTTTCTAAACTTTTTTTTGGCAAGACTGTATTTTTTGTTGTGTGTAGTCACTGAAGTTTCTGTTCCGCTATCTCAGAGGTCAACCTTGACATGACGAGGATTTCCTTAGATGGATGAAGCCAGAAAGAAGAAAGTGATACCCTCTTGGTCTTTGCAGCGTGGCTTTCAGCTGGGGCACCTCTTCAGTACTGAGTGAAGCTCCCTGGAAGTCTGCCCTAAGCTTACCTCCTCCTTGGGTAGCGCTCAAAGATGAGCCAAAGGAAGGAGCCTTGGGTCCTCTCAGGTCTTCTCTGAGGATGCACAGGCCCTGGGCATGCACATTGCACTCTGGACTTGCAGGTATACACAGTAGTTCTTCAAAGTCCTGATTCTCCCGAGAATCTTCCTCCTCAACCTCTTCCCTTCAAGATTTCTCAGTCTGTTTCCTTCTTGTACATCCACCGTCCCTGACCATGAT